>NC_133324.1:861014262-861314262 GCF_042186555.1 Aquarana catesbeiana
TCTAATAGGGAGTTTCCCGAATCTTTTTTCGACCTGACTATGTAACTATGAATTTCCAGTTTTGACTGAAGTGTTCCTTTAAATTATTATAACCTTCCAAATGTGAAATCTTACATCAGATGACCATGCTTGCGTCCTGTTTACATCTCTGAAAATCCTTGCTTACTGACCTGTTAAATATATAATTGTCTTTGACAACTCTACACCTCCCCAGAAACAATCCAGCCACTGGAATCCTCTGCAACTTCCTAAATTGGCAGTGAGGTTAATGTAAATGTATTCTTGTGCCTAGAATTGGCAGCTGGGATAATATAGATTTAATTTGTTCCAAGAAGATGTATTCTGGAAGGAGTTCTCTCATATTCTGTGTGTCAGACATTATATTGTTTCTTGCTGTCTCCGGGCATAATTCATCTTCTCTTCTAATGTAGAGAGATTTTACCACTTAATTAATAAACAAACAACAAGGAATGCAGAGCAAATATAATGCTGTTTTGCAGTGTTCCTCTCACTTTTATTGAAAGAGCAACTTTAATAATGAGCAACCCAAGACAACAGCTAACACTGTGTACATGCATGTGTACAACGTTAGAAAGTCCACCAAATCTAAGCTTAGGGTGAGTTTCATATGCTTCAATAATACCTTAGAGTTAGAACAGTTTTCACAGTGCTTTTGAGTGGAATTGCAGCATCTATAGTAGGACTGGCAGTCCTGAGTGGAGATACTTTACCACTAAATTACTAATAGACATATCATACTGGATATCACACCACTTCCTCAAACTCAATCTACCCAAAACCAAGCTCATAATATTTCCTCTCTCAGACTCCCATGTGTCCCTTCCCCTGACTTCTCTGTCATGATTGATGGCTCAACTATCAACCCATCCCCGCGTGCCAAGCTGCTAGGTGTAATCCTGTACAAAGCCTGCCACCTTAACCTCCACAACATCTCTAAAATATGTCACTTCCTTAACCAATGACACCACAAAGCTCTGAGTCCACTCCCTGGTCATCTCTCGCCATGACTACTGCAAGTTCCTCCTCACTGGTTTACATTTACATAGGCTATTCCCCCTTCAGTCCATCATAAATGCTGCTGCCAGGCTCATCCACCTTACCAACTGCTCAGTGTTTGCTACCCCTCTCTGCCTGTCCCTCTATTGGCTTCCACTCATCCAACAAATTAAATTCAAAATACTAACAACTTATAAAGTCATCCACAACTTGGCCCCAAGCTACATCACTAACCTAGTCTCAAAATACCAATCAAATCATTCTCTGCGTTCCTCTGAAGACCTTGTGATCTCTAGCTCCTTTGTCACTTCCTTCCATGCTCGCCTCTAGGACTTCCCTCGAGGCTCTTCAATCCTATGGAACTCCCTACCCCAATCTCTCCGACTATCTCCTACTCTGTCCACTTTTAGACAATCCCTGAAAACTCTTCTCTTCAGAGAAGCCTATCCTGTCCCCACCTAATCTCCATCAGCTCACCCCTACAACTATTACCTTTTGTATCTCTTGAACCTCCCTCTTATATTGTAAGATCTAATGAGCAGGACCCTCTGATTCCTACTGTATTAAATTATATTGTAAGTGTACTGTCTGCCCTTATTTTGTAAATCGCTGTGTAAACTGTTGGCGCTATATAAATCCTGTATAATAATAATAATACTTTACCATTCAGACATTGAACAGAGAAGGACCCCTGAGTATATGACACATGCTGGGCATTGTATGACTGTCTGCTTCCTGTTTAGACCTGAAATAACACCATCTGACATAGGGAAGTCACCCAGCAACTTACTTTTCTGACCTGAGATCTCATCAGGGGGGCCCATCCATTAAGGGCGCACGGGCGTCATCTCCCCTATCCATCTCCGCCACCCCCATATCCATGCATACGGCCCCTTTCAGGATGCCGGGAGCATGAATTCCAATGCGGGCTGGGTGTTTTTTTGAAGCACCGATTGGAGCCAGAGGCTCTAATAAGCCTCAAACAAGGGGGGGCTCAGGGCACTGAGAATGCGCTAGGAGCCCACCCAGGTGCGTGAGAATAGGAATATTCCCTATTCTCACACTGAATCGGACCTCCACCAATCAGGAAGCGCGGGTCTGAGACCCGTTTACCGATTGGCCGAAAGGAGAAGCGTTCTGATTGGCCGCCGAGGAAGAGGGAGAAGACGGAGGCTGGCGAGCAGGGGAAGGAGAAGCTGCTCCAGATGCCCATGGAGGAGAGCTGGGGAATTGCCCACCATGGATGGGGTAAGTGCACCAACCCGGGGAAGAGGGGGGGTGGGCAGGTGTACTGTTTGCCACCCTGACCCCAAAAAAATTACCACCAGCCGCCACTGGGGCTCATTTAAATGAATGCAGAGAGCTGCAAAGGAAGCTGATGCTTAAAAGTGTGAAAAGGTACATGGCAGCACACTATGTCCTTTAGGAGCATTTAGTGATAATACAAGGTCATCCAGTGCCCAGGGCGACATTGTTAAAACTGGGCCCCCCTCCCTCTGAGGTGCAAGCCCTCCTTCAGCTGGGACACCTTAAACTTTGAGGTATGAAATAGCGCTAGTTTTAAAGAATTATATTTTGTGAAAGCAACCTGTAATTGAGAGAAATTGCTTACCGCCTCCTGAAAAATGCAAGTTTATGCTGATCTATGGCTTTAAGGCCTCATTTAAATAGCCAAATTCCAAAGTGTGTGCAGATAGCCATGGATGTGAATTTATGCGGTTCAGATGTGATTCTTATGTCTCTCCCCTATAGCACATAATCCAAGGATTGGAGCTGATGAACAAAGCCAAGGCCTTGTAGAAAACGTACTGGAATACTTTGGGACAGATAAGTGATATGCATGCAGTTTCAGCCTTTAAGTCTATGGAGCTGAAAATCTCACAGCACCACACCAAACTTGCACAGAACCTTTTTTAAAAATGCATCGGATCCGCATTGCATATACTGTATGTGAACAGCCTCCATTTCACTTGTCATGAGATTCCATGCATTCTGGAAGGAATCAGAAATCACTTCAGTGTTAACCAAGGTTTAGGAACATATGATCTCACCTGGAAATATTTCCTGGCCGCAGATTTTCACAAGATATTTGCAGTGTGAATGAGGCCTAATATTTTGAGTCACTGGCCCACAATAGACATGCAGATCATGCAGATGCATATGGAATACATATGCATGAAGAAAAGTACAAGACATATATATAGCCTCAAGAGGCTTGTCCTTCATGTCAATTTAACCAAGGTCAATAGGAATATGAGGTAACATTTTCAGGTAATGCATGGTGGTGGGCTTAAAGTAAGAGTGGAGACCAGAGTTCACTATGTGGACAAATGTAACAATCATCTTTGCTTTAATAAATAATAAATAGCAAAAAAAGGGCAAATTGAGACAAGTCAAGACAAGAAAGGGTAGAGACAGAAGGGAAGTGGTGAATGTTCCACAGTTCTTTCCTTCTGCCATGTACAACAAAGTGGGATAGGGACAGTTGTATATAGAAAGAGATATCAACACAACGTTATTATTGGAGATTCAATGTTATAGATTCCCCCCTTATGCACTTAGATTTTTTTTCCTGAGTTAAAAATATTAAAATGTAACACTTTTTGGGTTGACAGAGTCTTTTATATAAAGAATGACTCTTTTCACTGATTTCTAAAATCCATGTCTGCATTATCCCTGTTGGTAACAAATGGAATCCGTTTTAACCAAGAAAGCACTGTAAAAAGAAAAACAATTACAATATGTTTTTTATTTGTGTTACAAACATATATTTCACAATTTTTCAACATCAGCATCAAACAAGTGCATGTACTTTAATAAATTATAAAATATATATTTTTATATCTCGGGACATTTTCTCAAACTAAAAGTGTTTGCATTTTCTATTGAAGTAAGCAATGTGTGCCGGTGACATTAATCCCCTGCAATGACATTTGGATAAAATGCAGAAAAAAATTAGGTTACACTCTGTTGGTTATATAACATGATGAAAGATTCATGAGCTGGCATTTTGCTGAACACATATCAGCTTTAGTATCAGGTATTGATAAGGCCAGGAGATCATTTTCGAGCATTCTGTGAATGAAACACAATATGGAAGTATGCAAGAATCACAGATATAAAAAGGAAGCTTATATTGGTGGCCTTATAAAATATAACCTAAACCATGCTCATGAGGCTATTGTGTATATATATGCAGTTTTTTTTATATTTGGCATGAAATTCAGTGGTTGGTAGAAACCCATAAGAACCAAAAGATGTTTTATGATTAGCATATTTGATTTATAAGGCAACTTTCTATGTGGGATGATAGAATCGGTCACATGCATGTTGCATATGTATGGGAGTCCATAATACAACCATTTTGAACTGATGGTGATTTACAACAGCCATTCTCAACCAAGGTTCCATGAACTTCCTCCAAAGGTTGTTAGGGGTTCCCTGAGCTGTGGGTGGCTGACCTCCAATCTGAAGGCACCTGCATAATTATAGGTCTAATGCTATTTGGCAGACCCAACAGGATGACACAAATAAACGTCCCATCGTCTGGAACTCACTACCCCAATTTGTCCGCTTATCTCCTACTCTGTCCACTTTTAGGCGATCCCTGAAAATGCATCTCTTCGGGGAGGACTATCCTGCCTTTAGCTAACAATGGAATCTTCTACTTTCCTCATCAGTTCATCCCTCACAATTACAGGCATACCCCACTTTTAAGTACACAATGGGGTTTATTTACTAAAGCTGGAAAGTGCAAAATCAGGCTCACTTCTGCATAGAAACCAATGAGCTTACAGGTTTTATTACCAAAGCTTAATTGAAGAAGCTGAGGTTAGAAGCTCATTGGTTTCTATGCAGAAGTGAGCCTGATTTTGCACTTTCCAGCTTTAGTAAATAAACCTTATTGTGTACTTAAAAGTGGGGTATGCCTGTACTATATTTTGTTTCACTAGCCCCTCCTTATTAGATTGTAAGCTCGCAGGTACAGGGCCATCCTAACCTTCTTGAATTGAATGGTATTGTTGCTGTATTGTCTCCCTATATATATTGTAAAGCGTTGTGCAAACTATTGGTGCTAAATAAATCAAGTCTAATATTAATTATAAATGTTTTAACTGTCTGGAAGAGTGTAATTCTGACCCCAACAGTACAGGGTATATTTTTCTCATTGAATAACATTGTAAGGAACATTTTTCTCACTAACCATCAATGAATTGGTTTTGACAAGGGTTCCCATAGACCTGAAAGTTATTTCAGGGGTTCATCTGGGGCAAAGTTTGGGAAAGGCAGATTCAGAACTTTCTTGGGTGCATCAATTTTAGGCCAGCACTGGGTTGTAAATGTAGTGGATGTTTTACTGATAGTTTTCAACTCTCATAGTAAGGATCTCTAGTAGGGATGGGCCGAATGGACCCCTGATCGGTCTGCACCAGAACTTTAGAACACCGCGAAAGTTCAGACCCGAATAACGAACTCCATTGAAGTCAAAGGGACTCGAACGTCAAAAATTCGAAAGTGCCCATTTTGAAGGCCTATATGCAAGTAATTTGGCATACAATGGTTATAGGGATCCAGGTCCTGCCCTGGAGGACATGTATCAATAAAAAAAAAGTTTGTGAAAAAGGTAATTTTTAAATGAGCAGTGATTTTTTAATTTTTTAAAGTGAAAGCATAAAAATGAAAAAATCCTTCCAATATAGTGCCTGGGGGGTTCCCTTCGTCTACCTGTAAAGTGGCAGATCTGTACCATGTCTAGAATCTGCTGCAGCAATAATTACATTTATAAAGCCAAAAAAATGACATTTTCCCTGCAAGCTGCCTTTATTTTGCTCAGCAACAGCTGGGGAGACAGTGTGTATGGTGAGGCCACAATGTAGTGCACTGGGAACAAGATTAGAGATTTTTTGGATACATTCTGGCGTCACTTTGACTTTGGATAGAAGTAACGGGTGCTTAAAAATGTGGGTGTTGGTGGCGCCTTCCCACCGTAACCCTATAGAGGTACTTTTGTTGGAAGCAAGAATTGGCCTTGCTGTAAACAATTGCAATGATATGCACCTGTCAAACAGGTGCAGAAAAATTGGTCTTTGGGTGTCAGTGGCGCCTTCCCACCGTAACCCTATAGAGGTACTCTTGATGAAAGCAAGAATTGGCCTTGCTGTAAAAATTTGCAATCATATACACCTGTCAAACAGGTGCAGAAAAATTGGTCTTTGGGTGTCGCTGGCACCCCCCCGCCGTAACCCTATAGAGGTACTCTTGATGAAAGCAAGAATTGGCCTTGCTGTAAAAAATCGCAATGATATGCACCTGTCAAACAGGTGCAGAAAAATTGGTCTTTGGTTGTTGGGGGGCGCTTGATGAAGGTAAAACAAATTACAATGATATGCATCTGTCAAACAGGTACAGTAAAATTGGTCCTTGGGTGTTAATTGTGCCCATGAAATCTATACCAAAAACATTCTTCCAGATGAAATGATTGAACACCCTCAAAGCTAGGCAGCCTCGAAGTCCTGCAGAGATTCCACATTCCAAAAAGACTTAATCAGTGACATCGGCATTTAGAAGTCAAGTGGTCCACGGAGTCTGTGGACAGAAGCGTTCTATGATCAGTAACGAAACCTCCCTCACTACTGAATGCACGTTCTGAAAGCATGCTGGATCCAGGGCAGCCCAACAAATCAATAGCATACTAGGCAAGTTCTGGCCAGTGGTCTCTTCTTATAACCCAGTAAGTCAGTGGATCCTCAGCTGGAAAGCTCTCCATCTCTGTTTTGGCCCCGAGGTAATCATCCACCATGTGATGCAGATGATGTCGATGGGAAGTGGAAGCTGACATCCCTGGGCAGCGAGGACTAAAAAAAAAATCAGAAATGCCTCACTTAGGCAGATGCCTTCTCCAACGCTCCTCTCTTGACCAACAGAAGACTCAAAACTATGTTTCCACAACACTGTAACCTACTGGAGTCAGGAAAAATGTTCCATAAAATCCTCTTTAACGTGTCCTCAAGAGATTTTATCTTCTGCACTCTCTGTGGAGACGGGATGAGTTCTGAGACCTTCCCCTTATAACAGTGGTCAAGGAGGGTTGCCAACCAGTAATCATCCTTCTCCTTTATGCCACATATTCTTGAGTCCTTTTGCAGGCTTTGAAGCATGAGGTTGCCCATGCACCTCAAATTTGCCAAGGCTTGAGAAGCAGACTCCTCAGGATCACTGAGGATGACAGCACCCGGAACTTTCTACTCCCAGCCACGTACTACTCCCTAGGGTTCTGGGGTTGGAAAGCCATTGCTTACAGATTGTCGCATGTCTTCCTCTTCTTCGAAACCTATAAAAGTGCCAGAATCCTCCTCCTCATTCTCCGCCCCTCTCTCCTCCTGTGTGTTCTGTGACATAGGAATGATGGTTTTAAAGGTAAGGGAAAAGAGATCACAAATGACACCACATCTCAATTTAACATATAAAAAAAAAGGAGAGGAGGAACAAGCCACAGGACTTTAAAGGTGCCAAAAAAAATACCTTGATTACAATTGATAAAATTCAATAAGTTTTATTACAGCAAAAAAAGTTAATGAAAGATTCCTTTTATATCATTTGTTCAATTCATAAGCAAATACAGACACTAGCGCTCTACATGTTTTGCTTCAAAAGAGCTTCTTCAGGAGACTCAAGAGTGCTGTATGAATTAAATGCTATAAAATGACAAAGAGACATAGGAATAATTACATAAAGTTTTGGACAGAGTTTTACATCTATCGATATATTGGTATACATGGGTGCACATATTTGGTTTTATTTGATATTATTATCAGCAAAAAACAATTTAAAATAATTTATGAATTGAGATAAAGATGGACATACCGGATACACTTGGAACTGGGTTAGTCAAAAAAGCAGAGAAGTCTTGATTGATTTCAATAAATGCCCTATCAATGGATATTGTGTGACCATAGGGGAGAGACAGATATAGCTCCTATATCCTATAGGAAAGATATATATGTATATGAGAAAAAAGATTTCCCTATTGTTTCTAACTATCAAGGATTTATGGGTAATAATTACCTCACTTGCATTTGTACAATAGGATCAATTTATTTATTCACCTTTTTCCAGGAGAAGGGTAACCCAATGTTGATGATGGAGGGATAGCAGAGATGAAAAAATGCTGCCGAGTAGCCTTGAAAAGGAGACCAAGACCCACCAGGATATCCCTTCACTTAGGAATCTTGATGGTTCTCTCCCTTCACAATAAAGGTCAATTGAATAAAGCCTAAAAGATAAATGAAGCATGTAAGCCTCATCAGTCAAGGGCTATATTCATATAGATAGTAATATAAAAATTTTCACTATCGGCCAGTAATTTCTCAATACATAAACAAATGTAATGGAGCCAGAATGAGTGCTTACCTGTTCTGTGAAATCAATGGAAATAATGCAGAAGGAGAGGAGAGATACAAACTCTCTCATTCTCAGAACGCCTCTTTTTGGACACTAGAGACACATGGTCACGGATCCAATGGAAAAATGGTCTTTTGGTTTTACCCACATAGTAGGCACCACAGTCACACAGCATAATATATACCACTTCTACTGATTGGCAATTAGCCAAAAATAGGTCTAAAAAAGATGTCCATTAGGAAGAGTGATATTATTTGCTTTGAGAATGTATCTACAAAAATTACATTTGTTTCAAGGAAAGGTTCCCTTTGATTTATTCTGAGTTCCTGTTTTAGGGGCGTAGTGGCTATGAACAGAGTTGTCTTTTAGTGATTTTGATCTTTTATTTTTTTTCCAAAATCATTTTTATTAATTTTTTTCATATACAAGGAAGGAAACATATTGTTGTAGAACACATAACATGTATACATGTATACATCTAGAAGTAAACAGTGGGGTACAGTCTGTTAGTCCAAACAAGGTATAACTCAGAGGAGAAACCAAGGAAGGAAGTACATTATTTACTTACACTTAGGATTTCAACCAAAACTTCCAGGCGCTGACAAATTTAGCAAGAGTGTTGTGTTTTAAGGCAGAAGTGTATTCATAATCTTTGATCAAGTTTATTTGGTGTTTAACATCAGAAACATTTGGAATTAAAGAGCTTCTCCATTTGTGCATTATGAGTAACCTAGCAGCAAATAGAATATGCATCGTTATGGTTCTGAATTCGTACGGGAAGGATTCTAGTCCTATACTGAGAATAGCTAGGGATGGAGTAGGTTTAGTGATAATCCCAGTGATATCTGGGATTAAAGAGAATACTTTTCTCTAAAATGTGTGAATGTGTGGACAATCCTAGGGAATGTGTATTAGCAAACCCTTGGAGGAGCATCCTCTCCAACAACTGCCTTCGTCAAGATTTGCAAATTTATACATTTGTACAGAAGTAAGATACCATCTATGGTGGATTTTTTGCGATAGTTCGCAATAATTAATACAGGTGGATGCTTTGTGGTTGTAATGTATGGCTGAGCGCCATTGGGAATCTGAGAAAGAGGCCTGTAGATCCCTTTCCCATCTTTTGTAAGTTGATGTCTTAGTGAACTTGTCTTTGTTTTGTAAGAGATTGTACATTAAGGTTATTCCTTTTGTTTTGGGGGAGTTTGAAGTCCAGAAGGACCATGCCTTGGTAGCAATTATGACTGATGGGGCAGGATTTTTTTCAGGTAGGAGGCTATACGTTTATATGTGTATGCACCTTGCGATGATATTGGGTATCTAGTTTTAAGGGTTTGCAATGGAAGGAGTTGGCCATTATGTATTAGTTCTTTCAGTGGGAGGCTTTTTATGTTTGACCAGTGATTAACAGACTGATCAAGAAGTAAGAATACCTCGACAGGGGGATATACTGATTGGGTGTATTCTGTTAGGGATGTGTTTTGGAATAGGAAGTGCCATGTCTCAACTGCGGCCGCTATCTTTGGGTGATCTGTTTTTTGGGGTTTTATGTGAGTTTTCTGAGCTAGCAGAAGAGAACTTAAATTGCCTTCAAGTACAAATGACTGCTCGATAAATTGCCATTGTTTGTGAAACAGAGGCCTAAACCAATGTCTGATTTTATCCAGTATTACAGCCATGTAGTAATCTTTTGTGTCTGGGAAGCTCATACCTCCTGCAATTTTGTGTTTTACAATAGTGGCATAAGAACAACGAGGTTTCTTACCTTACCATATAGACGTGCTCAGTAATCTTTTAGTAGCTTGGAAAAAAGATTTGGGGACCTGTATTGGTAGAGCTCTATATAGGTACAAGAGTTTTGGAAGGGTTATCATTTTAAAAGCTGCTGCTCTACCAGCCCAGGAGAGATAATGTTTGCTTAGTTCTTGAAGATCTTTCCTGCAAGTGTGGAGAAATGGCAGGTAGTTGCAGCTATATACATTTGAGGATGGAGATGTCAAGGATATGCCTAAATAAGGCATTGAGGAGGATACCCATTGAAAAGGAACTGTAAATTGTAGACACAATTTGGTAGATTTAGCAATATGAACGCCAAGGACATTAGATTTGGAATCATTTACCTTGTAAAAAAGAACATACATTGAAGGTATTTAAGATTTCCCATACCTTTACCAGGGAAGAGGCTGGATCAGTCAAAGTGAAAATGATGTAATCCGCAAATAGTGTGATTTTAAATTCTTGACCTTTAATTTTGAGTTTGAGGATCTGATTTTTTTGAGCCAGGGGTTCTATCATTAGGGTGAAAATCAATGGAGACAGGGGGCATCCCTGTCTTGTTCCATTGTTGATGATAAAAGGGTCTGAAAAGACCCCATTTGAGAGAACTTGAGTGTTGGGGTTAGAATACAAGGCTAGAAAGGCCGATAATATGTTGCCTTGAAATCCAAATTTGACGAGATTGTATTTCAAATAACCCCAGTGAATCCTATCAAATGCCTTTTCGGCGTCTAAGGTAATGAATAGAGTTGGTATATTATGTTTTTCAGTATTTTTCGTGTGGCATCTGGGGCTTGTCTGCCTAGTGTGAACCCTACTTGGTCGGCATGTATGATGTGGGGCATAATGGGGGTTAATCTCTGAGCTATTAATCTGGCATACAATTTGAGGTCAGTGTTTAATAGAGAGATAGGGTGGAATTTGAAGGGGTATCCAGCTCCTTCCCTAGTTTGGGCAAGGTTACAATATTGGCAGAGAGCATTTAATTTGGGAATTGACCAGAGGACACAGCAGCGCTGAACATATCACAGATAAGGGGGGTTAAGGTTTTGTTGAATAATTTGTAATATTCTGCAGAGAAGCCATCCGGGCCCGGGGCTTTACCGTTGGGAAGTGTGGAAATAGCTTGGGAGATTTCTTGTATGGAGAATGGAGCGTTGAGGGATATCAGATGTTCAGAGGAAAGTTTGGGAAGATTCATTGGCTTTAGAAAGTCTGATATTTTAGAATCCATGGGTTGTATTATGTTGGGGTCATCTTTTAAGTTATATAGCGTGCGATAATACACACCAAACCCATTAGCTATAACTTTGGGGTGATACACTTGGTCTCCGGTAGAGGGATGTAGGATATGCAGAATTTAATTTTTGTTCCTCCTTGGTTTGATTTGGTTTGCTAACAGTTTACCTGCTTTATTACCGGCTGTGTAGAAAGAAGATCGCATTTTTAATAGTGACTTAGCGTGTTTGGCATTTAAGAAGGTTTTAAGATCATTTCTGGCCATAAAAATGTTATCACTATTGAAGTGCGTGGGGGATACTTTATTTATCTTTTCTAAGTGTTCAATTTTCTGAAGTAGTTCTGTCAGCTGCTGTGTCCTTTGGCGCCTTGTTTGTGCATTCAGTTGAATTAGAACACTGCGAACAAACTCTTTGTGGGCTGTCCACAATGTAGCAGGATTGCTAGCTGTAGGCATATTAATGTCGAAGTATTCTGTCAGACGTTTTTGTATGAATGTTGTATAAGCAGGTATAGACATGAGGTATGGATCATTTCTCCAGTTGGTGGCAAATGAGTGAGATGACTTGTCTCCTATACCTATGGAGATGGGTGTATGATCTGACCATGTTATGGTGTGAATTTTTGTCTCAATGGCGTCTTGTAGGAGTTGTTTGTCTCCGTCAGGTCGATTCTTGAACAAATGCAATGTGGTTTTGAAAAGAAGGTAAAGTCCTTTTGCATGGAGTGTTGGCATCTCCATATGTCAAATAAGCCTTTGGCTTGTAGTAGCGGAGTCAGAGTAGATTTCCGGTGTTGTATAGGAGAGGGTCCCTTAACATCAACGGAAGGGTCAGGGACTAAATTGTCCCAACAAAAGAGCGTATGGCCCTGCTTGTTTTTATGTACTTTTTTTAGTAGTCTCCGCAGGATGCGGAATTTTGCATATTAGGATAAGGTATCTCCCCTGGGGATCCGCAATTGTAGATATCAAATTAAATGCTACCGTGTCTCTGATTGCTATCAATACTCCTTTTGTTTTGTTCTGAGAATTAGCACAGAAGATATATGGGAAGATTTGTGAGACATTTTTTGGCGCCTTATGACAAAAATGGGTCTCTTGGAGGCACAGTATGTCACTATGAAGTTTGCGGGCTTCGGACCAGAGGGAATATCTTTTTCCCGGGTGGTTTAAGCCCTTTACATTAAGTGACGTTATTTTGATCAGCATATTGGATGGTAGAGTTACCACTGAATTAGTTGTAGGTATATGTGTGGGTTCAGCTATATGGTTTAGAATGAAAGTAAGTTAGTGGTGACAACTTGTGTATTAAAAAAGGGTATGCAGGTGCTTGTAGATGGTGGACTCACGGTTTGTGGAGAAGGTCTTAATTTTGATCTTTTAAATGTTATTTCGGGATATGTTTTTAGATGCTTTGAAATAGTGCTATCAGCCATTAGGAAATACCAATACTTTTGCATAATTTGGTGGACCTGTTTATGTTGACCCGAGAAGCGGGTGACCATTCTCATTCCTGTATCAGTTTTTGGTGGTTTTTTTGCCATGAATCAATAATGCTCTATCTTTAGTTTCAGCTTAATGTAGTTTTTTTAAAACATTTTTTTACTGTAGCCTCGTTGATGGTGGTGTAACTGAAGTGCTTTTGCCTCCTTCTCAAATTCAGGATTTTCACTGCAATTTCTGATCAATCTCAAGTATTGGCCAAAAGGCACACTAGCCACCAAAGATGCAGGATGAGAGCTGCTGGCATGTAATAATGAGTTTCCTGCAGATGGCTTATGGAACAATGTAGACCCAAAACTGCCATCCTGAATAATCAGTATCTGAACACCCAAAAAAATAAATTTTTGTTGGTTGTATTCCATAGTAAACAATAGATTTTATTGTTTGTATTTTAAACTTTTAAAAAGGATAAGCAGCTCGTCTTGGGTGCCCGTCCAAATGAAGAAAATATCAATATAGTGACGCCATATTGGTATTTTGCTGAAAAAGGATTGCAGTTCCTCTCTAAAAAAGAGTTCTCGTCCCCAGCCCCCAGGTACAGGTTGGCATAGGATGGGGCACATTTGGACCATCGTGGCCACCCCCTGCACCTGGAGGTAGTGGGAACGTCCAAACAGAAAGATGTTATTGGTCAAGATGAATCTGAGCAAATCGAGAATGAATCTGTTGTAAAGTCTAGATGTTCAATCTCATTCAGAGATGAAGCCCTCTACAGCAGCCACCCCCTTGTCATGGGGGATGGAGTTGTAGAGGGCCTCAACATCTATAGCCACCAGCCATGCTCCCTCAGGGAAATGTATCCCATCGAGAGTCCTGAGAAGGTCCATGGTGTCCTGTAGATAGAATATGAAGCCTTCCGCGTGAGGTCAAAGATAGTCATCTATCAATTGGCTTGCAGTCTCTGTGAGGCAACCATTACCAGAGACTGGGTCGTCCCGGCGGATGCGTAGAGTTTTTGTGAATCTTTGGCGATGCATAGAGGGTGGGTATCTTGGGGGATTGAGCGTTTAGAAACTCCCATGTTTTTTTATTTATAAGTCCTTCATAGTATGCAGAACTTATCAGTTTTCTGTATCGTATGTCTATATGGTTGACATAATTCTCAGATACTTTTTTAAACCATTCATGATTTTTTAATAAGTTCATAACCATAGTTTCATACTGATGGCATTCCATTACAACAAGATTACCTCTAGGGATGAGCCGAACACCCCCCTGTTCGGTTCGCACCAGAACATGCGAACAGGAAAAAAGTTCGTTCGAACACGCGAACACCGTTAAAGTCTATGGGACACGAACATGAATAAACAAAAGTGCTAATTTTAAAGGCTTATATGCAAGTTATTGTCATAAAAAGTGTTTGGGGACCTGGGTCCTGCCCCAGGGGACATGGATCAATGCAAAAAAAAGTTTTAAAAACAGCCGTTTTTTCAGGAGCAGTGATTTTAATAATGCTTAAAGTCAAACAATAAAAGTGTAATATCCCTTTAAATTTCGTACCTGGGGGGTGTCTATAGTATGCCTGTAAAGGGGCGCATGTTTCCTGTGTTTAGAACAGTCTGACAGCAAAATGACATTTTGAAGGAAAAAACTCATTTAAAACTACCCGCGGCTATTGCATTGCCGACAATACACATAGAAGTTCATTGATAAAAACGGCATGGGAATTCCCCAAAGGGGAACCCCGAACCAAAATAAAAAAAAAAAAAATGACGTGGGGGTCCTCCTAAATTCCATACCAGGCCCTTCAGGTCTGGTATGGATATTAAGGGGAACCCCGGCCAAAATTAAAAAAAAAAAATGACGTGGGGTTCCCCCTAAATTCCATACCAGACCCTTCAGGTCTGGTATGGATTTTAAGGGGAACCCCGCGCCAAAAAAAAAAAAAAAAACGGCGTGGGGTCCCCCCAAAAATCCATACCAGACCCTTATCCGAGCACACAACCTGGCAGGCCGCAGGAAAAGAGGGGGGGACGAGAGTGCAGCCCCCCTCCCTCCTGAACCGTACCAGGCCACATGCCCTCAACATTGGGAGGGTGCTTTGGGGTAGCCCCCCAAAACACCTTGTCCCCATGTTGATGAGGACAAGGGCCTCATCCCCACAACCCTGGCCGGTGGTTGTGGGGGTCTGCGGGCGGGGGGCTTATCGGAATCTGGAAGCCCCCTTTAACAAGGTGACCCCCAGGTCCCGGCCCCCCCCCTGTGTGAAATGGTAAGGGGGTACATAAGTACCCCTACCATTTCACGAAAAAAGTGTCAAAAATGTTAAAAATGACAAGAGACAGTTTTTGACAATTCCTTTATTTAAATGCTTCTTCTTTCTTCTATCTTCCTTCATCTTCTGGTTCTTCTGGTTCTTCTGGCTCTTCTGGTTCTTCCTCCGGCGTTCTCGTCCAGCATCTCCTCCGCGGCGTCTTCTATCTTCTTCTCCTCGGGCCGCTCCGCACCCATGGCATGGGGGGGAGGCTCCCGCTCTTCTCTTCTTCTTTTCTTCTCTTCTTCTCTTCTTCATTTTCTTCTCCGGGCCGCTCCGCAATCCATGCTGGCATGGAGGGAGGCTCCCGCTGTGTGACGGCGCTCCTCGTCTGACAGTTCTTAAATAACGGGGGGCGGGGCCACCCGGTGACCCCGCCCCACTCTGACGCACGGTGACTTGACGGGACTTCCCTGTGACGTCACGGGGAATGCCACAGGGAAGTCTCGTCCGAAAGAATCCGAAGATGTCAATTCTGTAGTATATTGATGACATAATAATTCCATGATTTTGATGGAGCAAATTTGTAAGTTTTCTTCCCAATCTATTTTAAATTCTGAGTCGATTTTATTGATTTATGGAAAAATTTGTATCCTTAAACCCCATGGTGAAATTTTTTCTTCTATATATTTAAGAAAATACCACTTATTCCAATAGACCCTAGACTTCTTTTCAAACATTGAAGCCTGAGAAAAGAATCTATCCCTTGAGAGACCTCCCCAAGCTGTATTTTGGGACTGATGGATTTATCCATTAATCTGTTAAATGCATTGCCACAGTAATTGATCACAGTTTCAAATGTAAATTAGTTTAATTGCCCGAAAGAACATTAAAGGGAAAAAGAAAAAGCAGAAATAAAACAAAAAAGAAAAAGAGATCCCCTTCTCCACTTATTGCCTATGCTAATAATTTGTACAAATGTTTTAACAATATCTCAAATTGATATAGTCTAATCAATCATTGCCCAATGTTTGGGTGGGTAACACCCCAATATATATGAAGGTTTTAAAGGTAAGGGCAAAGAGATCAGAAATGACACCACATCCCAATTTAACATATGAAAAAAGGAGAGCAGGAACAAGCCAAACAGGTGCCAAAATAATAAATTGATTACAATTGATAAAATTCAATAAGTTTTATTACAATTAAAAGTTAATACAAGATTCCTTGGTATATAATTTGTTCAATTTATAATTGAACAAATTATGCTTTTTTTACAGATGGATCAATTTATTTATCCCCCTCTTTTTTCAAGAGAAGGGACGCTAATGCGCATGTGCAGGATCCAAACGGCGGAAGTGGCATGGTGCACAGTGCGTCATTGTCAGAATCGCCATTTTGGAATTTTTTCTGCCCTCAAACTGATGTGATTGGGCAGATCATCATCACAAGCTGATAGTGGGTGGAAGGCCGCTATTAGATGACTATGATCCCAATCCATTAAAGCGAAACAGTCTTATACCAATAGGGCTCAAGTCAATCCAAGTGATTGATCAAACACCTATAAAGACAAGTGCCCGGGGCATCCGTGTGATCACTAAAACCCACTGTATTAGGGTAAAATTATTAGATAAAAATAGCTTTATAAAATAATTGAACTTTTGATTTTATTTATAATATTTACTCTGAAATGTAACTGCTAAACCCAAATTGGTCCTGATATCAATGGGAGTCCATCTATATACTGTATATCTCAAAACCATAAAAAAAGATGATCAATCAATACTATTATTACAGATGTACAATCGCATAAAGCAAAACTTAATTATAACAAAGCATAAAGGTAATCAGATATAGTTACAAAATATATATATACATCAGCTTGTGTAGACTTTGTGGAAGAGACAGTCTTGGTCTTGGTCTCCTTTTCAAGGATACTCAGCAGCATTTTTCATCTCTTCCATCTCTCCATCATCAACACTGGGTTACCCTTCTCTTGAAAAAAGAGGGGAATAAATAAATTGATCCTATTGTACAAATGCAAGTGAGGTAATTAATACCCATACATCCTTGATAGTTAATTAGATAACAATAGGGAAATCTTTTTCCTCATATACATATACATCTTTCCTATAGGCTATAGGAGCGATATTTGTCTCTCCCCTGTGGTCACACAATATCCATTGATAGGGCATCTATTGAAATCAAGATTTCTCTGCTTTTCTGTCTAACCCAGTACCAAGTGTATCTGGTATGTCCATCCTTATCTCAATTCACATATTATTTAAAATTGTTATTTACTGATAATAATATCTATAAATAAAACCAAATATGTGTACGTATGTATACCAATATATTGATAGATGTAAAAATCTGTCTGAAACTTTATGTAATTATTCCTTTGTCTCTTTGTCATTTATAGCATTTAATTCATTCAGCACTCTTGAGTTTCCTGAAGAAGCTCTTTTGAAGTGAAACATGTAGATCAGTAGTGTCTGTATTTGCTTATGAATTGAACAAATGATATAACAAGGAATCTTTATTAACTTTTTATTGTTGTAATAAAACATATTTAATTTTATCAATTGTAATCAATTTATTCTTTTGGCACCTTTAAAGTCCTGTGGCTTGTTCCTCCTCTCCTTTTTTCATAGGAATGATGGTGTCTGGATAAAGTGGGCCTTGAGAGGAAAGGAAGTCCTCCTCTTCCTCCTGCTGCTCTGCCTCCAGTGCCCTGTCCACAATGCCACGCAGAGTTGGCTCCAGCAGCAACACAACAGGGATTTTGTCACTGATGCATGCACTGTCACGGCTCACCATACTTGTGGCCTGCGCAAATGGTGACAATATAGTGCTTGCATCCTTAATGATCAGCCATTGGCGTGGGAAAAAAAGCCAAGGTGGCCTAACCCTTTTGTTGTGCCATACTCGCACAGGTACTCGTTGACGGCCCTCTGCTGCATGTATAGCTGCAGCAGCATTGCCAAAGTCGAGTTCCACCTGGTGGGCATATCACAAATCAGGCCGTTTACGGGCAGGTGGATTTCCCACTGAATTTCAGCCAACTGAGCACTGGTTGTGTATGATTGCCTGAAATGGCTACAGACTCTTCCGGGCAGCTTTAGCACATCTTGCAACCCTGGGTATGTATTTAGGAAACACTGCACCACCAAATTGAGGACATGTGCCAGGCATGGCACATGTGTCAACTTTCCCTGTCTAAGAGCAGACAGGAGGTTTGAGCCATTATCGCACACCACCATTCCTGGCTCCAGCTGGTGTGGTGTGAACCACCTCTGGGCCTGTCCCTGTAGAGCTGCAAGAATATCTGCTCTGGTGTGGTTCCTGTCCCCTAAACACACCAACTGAAGCACTGCATGGCACCTTCTAGCCTGACTCATGAAATAGCCCTTTGAACGTTTAGGGGGTACCTGATGTTAATAGGAGAATTAAGCAGAGGAGGGCATGGAGATGTCAGAGGAGGAGGAGGAGGGGTTAAAGCTCACAGGTCTGGCATCATCACCACCAGCTGTATGGAGACATGGGGGCACAACAAGCTGCAGCACTGAGCCCTGTCCTGCATCCCTTCTTGTACAAAAGGTTTATTGAATAGAAAGACCATTAATAATACAGAAAAAAAGAACACATATATGAACATAGTACAGTGACATGCTTACATAGGCTTAATGAGTAGTCTCAGATTACATAACAATAGTGATGCATGAAATGATGTATCGTATGATTCACGAATAGATGTATTATCTGACCATAAAGTAATGAACAATTCTCTAAAGAGACAATGTGTGCTCATATAATATTGTCATCTTATACCCTGTCCCAATCAGGAGTAAGCCCGTGGGTCAGAGGCTGAAAGAAGGAACCAGAGAATGTTAGAGGAGAAAGGGACAGAGAAGCGCTATAATAGGTATATAGAATAGAAAAGATGGGGGGGAAACAAAGAAGAGTGTATAAGGGGAGAGGAGAAGTGGTAGAGGGGAGGGGGGGTCCGCGGGGTGAAGGGGTGGAAACCTACTACAGTGAGAGTAACATCAAATCAAATCTGGAGGGGTGAGCATAATTCACCCATGGCTGCCATGTCCGAAGAAATTTATCATGCTTGTCTGATAATATTGCAGTCAATTTCTCGTTAACCATGATGTCATAAACGCGTTTTTTTACCGCTTCAAAACTAAGAACTGGGGTTTTCCAAGCTTTTGCGATTGTTAATTTAGTTGCAGTAAATATATGGGATGCTAGTTGGCGTTCTGGTCGCAGAAGTTCAGTAATTGGTTTCCCCAGGATGGCCTCAAATGGGTCCCTCTTTAGGTTAGTGTTGAAAAGACTTCGAAGGAGTGCATAAACTCTGATCCACAGTCTGCATACCCTGGGACACCTCCACCAAATGTGTGCCATCGTGCCTTCTTGTGAACACCCACGGAAACATAAAGGGGAATATGATGGGATGAAACTCGCCAGTCTGGCTGGAGTATAGTACCATCTGTATAGTACTTTGTATGCATTTTCCAAGAAAAGAACATTCCTGGAGCTTTTGGACAATGCAATAGTCATGGCCTGCCAAACCTCTGGGTCTAACCTTTTTCCCAGTTCTGCTTCCCACTGGAGATGATATGGTCTTAAAGGCAGTTTTGTGGAACCAATAATGGCTGCATAAATTAATGAAATCAGACCCGGGGATTGGGGTCTTGATCTGCAAAGACTTTCGAACGGGGTTAATGTGTAAGGGGTGGTTTGTGATTTTATGAGGGATTGGAGAAAGTGTCTTATTTGTGTGTATCTAAAATGTTCTCTAAGAGGGATGTCGTGGGAAGAGCGTAAGGCTGCAAATGTTATAATCCTAGTTGGGGAAAGCAAGGAGTGGACATCCATAAAGCCATTTTCAGTCCACCACCGGAATTGCAGTGGGTTATCATGTCCTGGCGGGAACAATGGACGGTGAAGAAGAGAAAGTAGAGGAAGATGTGGAGAGATTAGACCTGCTGAGTATTTGACTGAGTCCCATAACCATATTGAGTGTGCCAAGCATGGACCTATATTATTTGGGAGGTATGTCTGAGGAAGCCATGGGAGGGAGGCTAGAGGTATCGGGTGTGAATCTACTATGTCCATCGTGGCCCATAACGGCATTTGTTGTTTCTCATGAAGATGGGATAATGGTGCTATAGCTGCTGCTGTGTAATATTCCTGTAGATTGGGTAATGATAGACCCCCCGTTAATCTTACGAGCAAAAAGCACCTGCTTCTTAATTCTAGGTCTCTTGGAGCCCCATACCAACTGCATAATTTTGCGCTGATGAATGCGAAGGATATGAGAGGGGACCTGGACCGGTAAAACCCTAAAATAATAAAGCAATTTTGGGAGATAAGACATACGGATGTAGCAATCCTACCAAACCAGGATAACGGAAGATTGGACCACGAGGAGAGCATACCTGCGAGTTTACTAAACAATAAGGGAAAATTAGCTTGATATAGGCCCGAATAATTTGGGGGAAGTCGGATACCTAGATAGGGTAACGAGTTTAACCATTGGAAAGAAAAGTGTGACTGAAGGGTTGCTAATTCAGTGGGTGGGAGATTCATCGACATTGCCTTAGATTTTGCGGGATTAACAGATAGGCCCGACAAGGTAGCAAAGGTGTTCAGGAGAGCTAGTAAATTAGGGAGGGTGAGTCTCGGCTTAGTCATGGTGAGTAAAATGTCGTCCGAAAACATTGACAGTTTGTGTGAGGTGCCCGCTATCTCCACGCCTGCAATATCCGGATGGGATCTAATGGCTTCCGCCAGGGGTTTGAGCGCTAAAATGAATAATAATGGGGACAGCGGGCATCCCTGATGGGTACCCCTTCTGATAGGGAAGGTATTTGATTCAAACCCATAGTACTTCACTTTGGCTTGGGGGGAGTTATAGATAACCGAGACCCAACTCATGAAAGGGGTGCCAAATCCAAAGTGTTTAAGTGTTTGTGTTAGGTAGGGCCAGGACAGCGTGTCAAAGGCTTTGATAATGTCCAATGACAAAAACATTGTTTCTAGGGACCTGCTATGGGCAATATGTTGTATTTGCAAGAGATGCCTAATAGCATCACCTGCCTGTCTCCTAGGGACAAAGCCTACTTGATCTTTCTTTATTAAACGTGGGAGGAAGGAATTGAGGCGAGTGGCTAGTATCTTTGTTAAGATTTTCATGTCGATATTAATTAGGGATATTGGGCGGAAATTAGCCCACGATGAATGATCTTTATCTGGTTTAGGTATCATGACGATATTGGCCGTCAAGAGGTTGGACGTAAAGGAGCTACCATTCTTAACAGATTCATACATCTTAGTTAAATAGGGAGCAACGACTTCTGCCATTTTCCGATAATAAGGGGCCGTAAAGCCATCTGGACCAGGTCTTTTACCCACTTTCAACTCTTTTATGCATTGAAGAACTTCCGAGACCTGAATATCACGGTCCATCAGGGCTGTATGGGTTTCAGATAGAGAAGGTAGGGATAGGTTTGTGAGAAAGGAATCAAGGCCTTGAGTTGAGAGATGGTCTGGTTCTGAGTAAAGTTTAGTAAGGCGATACCGGAATTCTTCCAGGACTCGCTGAGGATTACCAGTTAGGACATTATTTCGGAGTAAAGGTACGTACTTTATTAGCTAACATTGCGTTTGGCTTATTCGCTTTAATATACCAGTTCTGTCGGGCCCAACGTAGGGTCCTTTCTGCTTCCTCCGTTAGGCATAAATCTAGTTCTGTGCGAGCCTTATCTAAAAGTGTGTGGTTAGCAGGGGTAGGTGATTGTTTGAAAGACGTGGACGTAACCTCTAGCATTAATTCGAGATTGTGTCGAATTTTTGCCCTCTCTCTCTTGCGTTTAGACGCTATGTGGATTACATGACTCCTAAGAACAGCTTTATATGCTTCCCAGAGCATGACTGCAGATGATACTGTGCCTGTATTACTTCGAAAATATTCAACGGAAGCGGCATGAATGTCAGTAAGGATCTCTTTGTATGATAGAAGAGAATCGTTCATCACCCAGGGAGAAAATTGTGGTTTACTTAGGAGGGAGTGACAAACCATCAGGATAGGGTCATGATCCGACCAAGGGACAGTGAGGATTGAGATTGATTCTATTAAGGGGAGGTGTTTGTGAAGAAAAAGCATATGGTCAATCCTAGAATGTAATTGATGGGGATGGGAATAGTGTGTGTAGTCCCTACCCAGAGGATGAAGCTCTCGCCAAATATCTACTAAATCATGAGTTTGTAAGGACTGTGAAAAAGATTTGGCGGCCGGGGAAGGAGGTTTATGGTCCGATGGGTATTTGTCAAGAGAGAGATTCAGAGTTACATTAGAGTCCCCTGCCAGCAGGAGGGTGCCTCTTTGGTGGGATCGTAACAGGGAGCAGACATGGGTGAGAAAGGGCCCTGGATTTACATTGGGGGCGTAATAAGTCAAAATTGTCACTTCATTATCTTGAACAGTGCCCTGCAGAAGTAGATATCTGCCGTTTGGGTCGGCTATTTGTTTACTGCAAATAAATGGAACCGCTTTGCTTATGGCAATCAGGACGCCCCTGTGTTTAGTGGAAGCATTGGCCAGAAAAACCTGCGGGTAATACGCTGCAAAATATTTGGGACAGGAAGTGGAAGAGAAATGGGTTTCTTGCAAGCAAGCGATATCTATTTTTTGTTGTTTAAGATATTTGAAGATCTTGACCCTTTTCAAGGGAGAGCTCATACCCTGAACATTCAGGGAGAGCCAATTAAGAGTCATAAAACCAGGGGGTTTTCCTATATAGGTTCTAAGCCAGACACCCCACGGACCAAGGGGGAGGGGGAAGAGGAGAAGGGACAAGAAGAAAGCAGGAGGAAGAGAGTAAGGCAAGTAGGATAAATGTAGTAAGAAGAGCGAAGTAGAGTAAGCAATAGTACCTTAATTGCTTTAATTTGTGGGTTGTAAGACCCACATTCGAGTAGGACGTCGACAGAGACGGGCGTCTCTGTCAAGCACCGACTCATTAGAGGGAGCATCGGTCTGTCGGGACCACCGGCCTATCACGTAATGTTACAGGTGTTTAAAACATTTTGCGCACAGAAATTAAGGACGAATAAAAAAGATAAAGATAATAAGAAAAATAACAATTAGCACAACTGAGTTAAAGATTTCTACTAAACATATGCTGGTATAACATGAACAGACATAAAGGATCAACCAATTCTATTCCCTCAAAGGCTCATAACCCCCAGACCCACAGGGGGATTGACCCAACCCCCTCCACGCCCTCCCCCTATCGCCCCCGGAAAATGGAGGCGGCGGAGGAGGGCGCGGAACCACCAGCCGTGCCGCTGCAAAACACCCGAAAGGGCCATCTCCGCAGCAACGGCCTCGCCCTCCCCCGCCACGTCGAATCCTGAAAGATGCCTGGATATTATAATAAACTTTCTGTTAATATGGGAAAAAAAAAATATAAAAATAGTTGAGAGTGTCTGTGTCTTCGTGCCAGACATAAATGAACCTATTTTCACCCCTCACCGCCATCTCGCTAGTGGGGCCGACCATATTGGGGTGTCCACTTAAATCCCCAAAACTGAGGACCGAACAAGGTGCACTGAAAACTGCTGGCTCAGTTCCAAACACTCTCAAATGATCCAGGTATAAAAGCCAGAAAGTAAGTAGGGTAAGTCGACCGCGGCCTGGGGTCAGGCTACAAAAAAGGGGGGGTCAGGTGTCATCACAGTAGCAAGTGAAATAGAGTACCTTCATCCATTATTGGACTTGTGGAACCTTTGAAACTGTAGATCTCGTAGTGCCTGGGATCCTGGTGGGGAACGCTGAGAATTTTGTCGGGGGGGTCTGGAGAGTCCCGGTCCGGAGGAGGAGGACGCCGCCTCCATCTGGGAGGAAGGGAGATCCAGTTGCAGATCCTGGAAGCGGCGTCTCAAATCTGCTGGGGATGTAGCCTGGAATTGACGGCCCAAGTGGGAGAAGGTTAACTTGAACGGGAACCCCTATCTGTATTTAATCCCTTGGGTTTGTAAGATTTGCAGGTATGGTTTAAGGCCACGCCGTCTGGCTATTGTGACCGGTGACAGATCCGCAAATAGTTGAAGGGAATTTCCTTGGAAGGAGAGGGGTTGCTGTTCCCTTGCTGCTTGTAGGAGTTTCTCTTTAGTGCGGTAGTAGTGGAATTTTATGATTATGTCTCTCGGGGGACCATCTGTAGGCTTGGGGGCCAGGGATCTGTGAATTCGATCGAACTCTAACCTGTCCACTGGAATCTCCGGAGCCAATTCCTGAAAGAAAGCAGTAGCTGTGCCCTGCAGGTCCGTCACCACCTCAGGGATACCGCAAATGCGTAGGTTGTCCCTGCGGGCCCTGTTTTCTGCATCTTCCAACTTGTCTTTCAGGGTCTCAAGCTCCACTGTTAGTTTATCCACCTCTTCTTCATGGCCCTCCAGCACTGTTGTTTTAATTGATTGGTGCGGGATAAAAGATGGATAACCCATAGTGTAATTCCGCATAAAATATTTATTAAAAAATAAGTATCCACTTACACTTAAGGATCGCAGTTAAAATCAAGATCGAAAGTAACATCACAAGTAGAAGCAGCCGGCCGGTCTGCGAGCGCCCGTTCGAGCCAAGATGAGCTTGATGATGTCAGTGCATCGGCCTTCCGATGTACGACGTCTTTTACGACGAAACGTAGAAGGCCGACGCACTGACGTCATCAAGCTCATCTTGGCTTGAACGGACGCTCGCAGACCGGCCGGCTGCTTCTACTTGTGATGTTACTTTCGATCTTGATTTTAACTGCGATCCTTAAGTGTAAGTGGATACTTATTTTTTAATAAATATTTTATGCGGAATTACACTATGGGTTATCCATCTTTTATGCCTCGGATTCCTATCTACTGAATATGTGGATACACGGAGGGTTCCTGTCTGCCTCTCTCTAAAGGAGATCGATGTGAGGTCCCCCTAGGAGTGATTTTACAAACTGTCACAAAGCTTGCCTCTGGTAAGCATTTAATTTTACAGGTGGTGGATTCCTCACTGGGTGTTTGTCGTTGATTCATTTCATCACTGTGTGCACAGTGTTTATGCATCCAAGGATTCTGCTCATTTATGGACTTAGTCACATTAATTTCCTTTAATGGTTTACACTAGTTTTCCATATACCAACGATTTGGATTTGGGACTTTCTCTCTGATATTATCACTGAAGTCTAATCTCTATATATTTTTGATTTTCAGTTTAATTCACTTATTTAAACTTTGCAAGTGTTTAATTATTTCATTGAGAGCGCGGTTATTTAGATTATATTTTATGTTATGCTATTTGTGTATGTCCCACAATTATAACTGCTGCTTTTTTAGAATATATACTTAGGTAAGCTCGGTAATTTTTTGTTTACTGTTCTCTGTCCCTACTCTAGCTATACACTAATGTCAAGATTACTGACACAGTCTCGCTACTAGGGATGAGCTTCGCGTTCGAGTAGAACCCATGTTCGACTCGAACATTGTCTGTTCGATCGTTTGCCGAATTGCGAACGATATGGGCCATTTGCGCCAAATTCGTGTGGCGCGTCATGGCCCATAATTCACTGCGGCATCGCAGTACATTGCTGGCTGATGATTGGCCAAGCATGCACTATGACCATGCTTGGCCAATCACAGCGCCGTCGGTAGAGAGAGCTGTAATTGGCCAAAGCCAGGGTGGCTTTGGCCAATTATGGCTCAGGGGGTTTAGAACACGCCCCACACTATATAAGGCTGCCTGCACGGCGGCCCTGTGTAGTGTGTTCCGGCATGCTTAGAGAGAGAGGCAGTGTCATTTCATTTGAGTTAGCTAGATTAGGCAGGACAGTCAGTGAGTTAGCTGCACTTACAGTGTATTGTGTATATATATATGCATCCCAGGTGTTGTATATATATATATATATATATATATATATATATATATATATATATATATATACACTGTATTCAGTTTAGCTAGATCCGTTCCTGTTATCTTCCTACTGATAAGCAGGCTTGTCTTGTTACAGTATTTACAGCTACCTGAAGAAAACTGCTGGTGTTCTTTTGATCCTATTAGTACCACAGTCAGGCAGCTAGACTATTTACAGTTAGTGTAGTGCGTCCTCCTCACAGTGTTCAGTTAAAGCTACAAGTTAGTTTAGTGTTACCTCTGCACAGTGTTAAGCTAAAACTACAAGTTAGTGTAGTGCGTCCTCCTCACAGTGTTCAGCTAAAGCTACAAGTTAGTGTAGTGTGACCTCAGTACAGTGTTCAGCTAAAGCTACAAGTTAGTGTAGTGCGTCCTCCTCACAGTGTTCAGCTAAAACTACAAGTTAGTGTAGTGCGACCTCTGCACAGTGTTCAGCTAAAGCTACAAGTTAGTGTAGTGCGTCCTCTGAACAATGTTCAGCTAAAGCTACAAGTTAGTGTAGTGCATCCTCTGAACAGTGTTCAGCTAAAGCTACAAGTTAGTTTTTTGCGAGCTAAAGCTACCTGTAGAACGTTGGTGGTGTTTTCCTGATCCTATCACTACCGCAGGCAGCTAAATAAGCTACAAGTTATTTTTTTGCGAGCTCTGCACAGTGTTCCCCTAAAGCTACCTGAAGAAGGTTGGTGGTGTTTTCCTGATCCTATCACTACCGCAGGCAGCTAAATAAGCTACAAGTTCGTTTTTTGCGAGCTCTGCACAGTGTTCAGCTAAAACTACAAGTTAGTGAAGTGCGAGCTCTACACAGAGTTCAGCTAAAGCTACCTGTAGAAGGTTGGTGGTGTTTTCCTGATCCTATCACTACCGCAGGCAGCTAAATAAGCTACAAGTTAGTTTTTTGCGAGATCTTCACAGTGTTCAGCTAAATATATATATATATATATATATATATATATATATATATATATATATATATATATATGTGTATATATATATCCCAACTTAGTGCAGCTACAGGCCATAGTATATCTGAAAGGCCAACAAGGAGAGGCAGACAGTCACAAGCCAATAAAAGAGAGCAAGCAGGCTCTGTGTCTAGAAGCAACAGTGCTGGTCGTGGAGACAGTGCATCCTCATCAGCACATGGCCGTGGGACACGCTTGGCCTTTTTTTCGGCAGCTGGCCATGTTGAGCCGCAACATGCGGAAGACTTGGTCGAGTGGATGACCGAGCCGTCCTCATCCTCCTCATACTCTCTCACCCATGCTCAGGGTACTTTGTCTGGCAAAGCAGCTGCCAACGCGGCCTCTTCCCTCGGCACAATGGCATCAGTGACTCCTTCCCTAGCCCCACCATGCCCTCCTGAGGAGTCCCTCAAACCACAGTGTTGGTTTGACCACAGTGTTGTGTATATGCTCCAGGAGGATGCCCAGCGTTTAGAAGGCTCTGATGATGATACTGAGCTAGATGAAGGCAGTAACGTGAGCACGGACAGAGGGGGTGCCCAAGAAGTACAGCAGTCTGGCAGTCATGCTCCCCCTGCTGCAGCATACTGCCAGGTTTGCTCCAGTGATGAGGAGGGAGGGGATGATGAGGTCACTGACTCAACGTGGGTGCCTAATAGGAGAGAGAAGGAGGAGGCGGCACATCACCAACGAGGCAGGATGCCCTCCAGGGGCCAGCCTAAGGGCAGCACACTGACTGCATCACACCCCAAAGCTCTGCATGTGCAGGGCACTGCTGTCTCTGCGTGTTATTCCAAAAGTTCTTTGGTGTGGGCCTTTTTTGAGACGAGTGCATCAGATCGCACCGCTGCTATTTGCAACACATGTCTCAAGCGTATCTCGCGTGGCCAAAACATCTCCTGCTTGGGCACCACATGCTTGACCAGACATATGTTGACCTGCCATGCAGCTCATTGGCAAGCGTATCTAAAAGACCCACACCAAAGAACAAAGAGGACCTCTCCTTGCTCCTCATCAGCTGAGATCTCCAACCCATCTATACCTTCAGTCCTCTCTGAGACCTGCACTGAGAGGAATGAAGGAGTAGAATTAGGTGTGTCACAGCCATGTACTTGTGGGCAATCTGCTTTCGGTACACCAACGTCAGTTTGTGCCAGGCAAATTTCCCTGCCCCAGCTGCCGCACCACCGAAAGAAGTTCGCTCCCAGCCAACCACATGCCCAGTGGTTGAATGCTAGCTTGGCAAAATTGCTAGCACTTCAACTACTGCCTTTTCAGTTGGTAGACTCTGCCCCCTTCCGTGAGTTTGTGGAATGTGCGGTTCCTCAGTGGCAGGTACCCAAACGCCACTTTTTCTCACGGAAGGCGATTCCGGCTCTCTATGTGGAAGGCAATGTCTATGCCTCGCTCCAAAATGCCACTACTAATGATTCTGACACACCTTTCTCCTCCACCCCCTCCTCTTCTTCTTCCTCCATGGCCTCTTCCTGTGCTTTGTCCTTGGAACCAGTGGTGCTCCGTAGCCGTTCAAGGGGCTACGCAAGTATGCAGGCCAAAAGATGCCATGCGGTGCTTGAGCTGGTGTGCTTGGGGGACAGGAGCCACACTGAGGCAGAGGTTCTGTCAGCTCTGCAGGGGCAGGTTCAGAGGTGGTTGACGCCACACCAACTTAAGGCAGGAATGGTGGTTTGCGACAATGGCACCAACCTCCTCTCTGCCCTCCGACAGGGACAAATGACCCATGTGCCCTGTTTGGCTCACGTCCTTAACTTGGTGGTGTAGTGGTTCTTGGGCAGGTACCCGGGCTTACAGGATGTCCTGAGGCAGGCCAGGAAAGTCTGTGTGCATTTCTGCCGGTCATATAATGCCAGTGCTCGGCTGACAGACCTCCAAAAAGGAGTTTAACCTGCCCAAGGACCGCCTAATCTGTGACATGCCCACCAGGTGGAACTCAACATTGGCCATGCTGCAGCACTGCACACGCAGCAGAGGGCCACCAATGAGTACCTGTGCGACTATGGCACCAGGACAGGGTCAGGGGAGCTTGGTTTTTTCCCCATGCCAGTGGGCCATGATCAGGGATGCATGCACTGTCCTGTCACCATTTGAGGAGGCCACGAGGATGGTGAGCAGTGACAGTGCATGCATCAGTGACACTGTCCCCCTTGTTCACCCGTTGGAGCACACGCTGCGTGGAGTAATGGACAGGGCACGAGGCAGAACAGAGGCAGGAAGAGGAGGACTTCCTTAGCTCTCAAGGCCCCCTTTATCCAGACAGTGTTCCTGCGTGCCCGCCGATCACACAGGAAGAGGATGAGGAGGAGGATTGTGTCAGTATGGAGGTGGAGCCTGGCACTCAGCATCAGCAGCAGTCTTTAAGGGATCAGTCTCAAGAAACACATAGACTTGTACGTGGCTGGGAGGAGGTGGCTGCGGATCATGTCGTCCTTAGTGACCCAGAGGACTCCGGACCGAATGCCTCAGCAAACCTACGCTGCATGGCCTCCCTGATCCTGCAAAGCCTGTGGAAGGATCCTCGTATTCGTGGTATCAAGGAGAAGGACCAATACTGGCTGGCAACCCTCCTTGATCCACGTTACAAGGGTAAGGTTGTGGACCTTATCTTGCCATCGCAGAGGGAGCAGAGGATGAAACTTCTTCGGGAGGCCTTGCAGAAAGGTCTGTGCAACGCATTCCCAGAGACTGGGAGGTTACAAACTCCTGTTTCTGGACGTGTTGCTGAGGCTTCGGTCAGTCAAAGAAGGAGCGGTGGAGAAGGTGACCGTCTGACCGATGCATTCAGACAATTTTTTAGTCCGCAGCCCCAAGGTATGATCGGTTCCAGCAACCATCGCCAGCATCTGTTTTATATGGTGCAGGAATACCTAGGGGCAAGATCTGACTTGGACACCTTTCCCACCGAAAATCCTCTGGGTTACTGGGTCTTGAGGATGGATCACTGGCCAGAGCTTGCACAGTATGCAGTTGAGCTACTGGCCTGTCCTGTGTCCAGCGTTCTTTCGGAACGCACATTTAGTGCTGCTGGAGGCATTGTAACCGATCACAGGGTTCATAAAAATGAATCAGTCTTGGATCACCACCAGCTACCAAGCACCTGATGCTGATGTAACCGAATAATTTTTTTTGAAATCTCAGATCCCTTCAAAGACTGCCTATGCTGATGCTGAGTGACTATCCTGAGTAATTATCCTCTTCCTCCTCAATGATCACGCTGATAGCTTGTAAGAACATTTTTGGTTCTGGGTGCCGCCACCAGTGCCTAAGGCCCAATTTTTCAGCCCCTGTTTAACAGGGGCGTGTAATTACAATTTTTGATGCAATACTTTGCAGCAGGGCTCGTTCCTGCGTTCCAACTAGAGTATCTGTGAGGGGTTGCAGTGTTGTGGCACCAGTGCCTAAGGCCCAATTTTTCAGCCCCTGTTCAACAACCACCAAGAGCGAGTGAGGACTTACAGTATTGTGGCACCAGCACCACCACCACCACTAAAGGCCCAATTTTTCTGCCCCTGTTGGGCATGTAATTACAATTCTTGATCTAATATTTCACAGCAGGGCCCTGTGAGGGCTTACAGTGTTGTGGCCACAGTAACACCTAAGGCCCAAATTTCTGCTCAGTATATAGGGCAGGCCCCTACTTTCAAACATCCAACTTACAAACGACTCCTACTTGCAAACAGAAGGAGACAACAGGAAGTGAGATGAAATCTACCCCTAGGAAGGGAAATTCTCTCCTGTAAGAGTTAATATGGGAAAAACATTTCTCCTTTCCACTGATGCTTTATCACCAATCCTTATTTCACAAAAAAACCCAAATTTTCAAAAAACATTTGTCATTGGGACAAAAAGTGAGGTGAAATCTTCTGAAGAGGAGCACAGGCAGCAAAACAAATGTCACAGGGGTGATAACCCTTCCCTATGTTTTCCAAAAAGCTTAAAATAGATTTTTTCGCTGGAGCTAAACACGTTAAAAATGTACCAGTTCAAAATTACAAACAGATTCTACTTAACAACAAACCTCCTGTTCAGAGTACAGAGCCTGTATACTGCTGTTTCCTTTTTTAATTTGGGTGTGGGGTTCCCCTTAATATCCATACAAGACCCAAAGGGCCTGGTAATGGACTGGGGGGTACCCATGCCGTTTGTCTCACTAATTTTCATCCATATTGCCTGGACCCGACATTACATTAAAGCCGCAAGCAGTTTTAAATGACTTTTTTCCTTTAACCACTTCAGTCCCGGAAGGATTTACCCCCTTCCTGACCAGAGCACTTTTTACAATTTGGCACTGCGTCGCTTTAACTGCTAATTGCGCGGTCATGCAATGCAGTACCCAAACGAAATTTGGGTCCTTTTCTTCCCACAAATAGAGCTTTCTTTTGATGGTATTTGATCACCTCTGCCGTTTTTATTTTTTGCGCTATACATGGAAAAAGACAGAAAATTTTGAAAAAAAATGATATTTTCTACTTTTTGTTCTAAAAAAAATCCAATAATCTCAATTTTAGTGATACATTTAGGCCAAAATGTATTCGGCCACATGTCTTTGGTAAAAAAAAATGTCAATAAGTGTATATTTATTGGTTTGCGCAAAAGTTATAGCGCCTACAAACTAGGGTACATTTTCTGGAATTTACACAGCCTTTAATTTATGACTGCCTATGTCATTTCTTGAGGTGCTAAAATGGCAGGGCAGTACAAAACCCCCACAAGTGACCCCATTTTGGAAAGTAGACACCCCAAGGAAATTGCTGAGAGGCATGTTGAGCCCATTGAATATTCATTTTTTTTTGTCCCAAGTGATTGAATAATGACAAAAAAAAAAAAAATTACAAAAAGTTGTCACTAAATGATATATTGCTCACACAGGCCATGGGCATATGTGGAATTGCACCCCAAAATACATTTAGCTGCTTCTCCTGAGTATGGGGATACCACATGTGTGGGACTTTTTGGGAGCCTAGCCGCGTACGGGGCCCTGAAAACCAATCACTGCCTTCAGGATTTCTAAGGGCGTAAATTTTTGATTTCACTCCTCACTACCTATCACAGTTTTGAAGGCCATAAAATGCCCAGATGGCATAACCCCCCCCCCCCAAATGACCCCATTTTGGAAAGTAGACACCCCAAGCTATTTGCTTTGAGGCATGTTGAGTCCATGGAATATTTTATATTTTGACACAAGTTGCGGGAAAGTGACAAATTTTTTTTTTTTTGCACAAAGTTGTCACTAAATGATATATTGCTCACACAGGCCATGAGCATATGTGGAATTGCACCCCAAAATACATTTAGCTGCTTCTCCTGAGTATAGGGATACCACATGTGTGGGACTTTTTAGGAGCCTAGCCGCGTACGGGGCCCCGAAAACCAATCACCGCCTTCAGGATTTCTAAGGGTGTAAATTTTTGATTTCACTCTTCACTGCCTATCACAGTTTCGGAGGCCATGGAATGCCCAGGTGGCACAAACCCCCGCCCAAATGACCCCATTTTGGAAAGTAGACACCCCAAGCTATTTGCTGAGAGGCATGGTGAGTATTTTGCAGCTCTCATTTGTTTTTGAAAATGAAGAAAGTTTTTTTTTTCTTTTTTCAATTTTCAAAACTTTGTGACAAAAAGTGAGGTCTGCAAAATTTATGCCCTTAGAAAGCCTGAAGGCGGTGCTTGGTTTTCGGGGTCCCGTACGCGGCTAGGCTCCCAAAAAGTCCCACACATGTCCCCATACTCAGGAGAAGCAACAGAATCTATTTTGGGGTGTAATTTCACATATTCCCATGGCATGTTTGAGCAATATATCATTTAGTGACAACTTTGTGCAAAAAAAAAAAAAAAAAAAATTGTCTCTTTCCCGCAACTTGTGTCACAATATAAAATATTCCATGGACTCGACATGCCTCTCAGCAAATAGCTTGGGGTGTCTACTTTCCAAAATGGGGTCATTTGGGGGGGTTTTGAACTGTCCTGGCATTTTATGCACAACAGCTTATGTCACACATCACCCACTCTTCTAACCACTTGAAGACAAAGCCCTTTCTGACACTTTTTGATTACATGCAAAAATTATTTTTTTTTGCAAAAAAATTACTTTGAACCCCCAAACATTATATATTTTTTTAAAGCAAATGCCCTACAGATTTAAATGGTGGGTGTTTCATTTTTTTTTTCACACAGTATTTGCGCAGCGACTTTTTTAAATTTTAATGCACTAAAACACACTATATTGCCCAAATGTTTGATGAAATAAAAAAGATGATCTTAGGCCGAGTACATGGATACCAAACATGACATGCTTTAAAATTGCGCACAAACGTGCAGTAGCAACAAACTAAATACATTTTTAAAAGCCTTTAAAAGCCTTTACAGGTTACCACTTTAGATTTACAGAGAAGTTCTACTGCTAAAATTACTGCCCTCGATCTGACCTTCGTGGTGATACCTCACATGCATGGTGCAATTGCTGTTTACATTTGACGCCAGACCGATGCTTGCGTTTGCCTTAGCGCGAGAGCAGGGGGGACAGGGGTGCTTTTTTTTTTTTTTTTTTTTATCTTTATTATTTTTTTGCTTTTTTATCTTATTTTTAAACTGTTCCTTTCATTTTTTTTTTTTAAATCATTTTTATTGTTATCTCAGGGAATGTAAATATCCCCTATGATAGCAATAGGTAGTGACAGGTACTCTTTTTTGAAAAGATTGGGGTCTATTAGACCCTAGATTTCTCCTCTGCCCTCAAAGCATCTGACCACACCAAGATCGGTGTGATAAAATGCTTTCCCAATTTCCCAATGGCGCTGTTTACATCTGGCGAAATCTAAGTCATAAAATGCTCGTAGCTTCCGGTTTCTTAGGCCATAGAGATGTTTGGAGCCACTCTGGTCTCTGATCAGCTCTATGGTCAGCTGGCTGAATCACCGGCTGCATTCTCAGGTTCCCTGTTGAGACAGGAGAGCCAGAGAAAAACACGGAAGACAGTGGGGGGGGGGCATTCCCTCCCACTGCTTGTATAAGCAGTCTAGAGGCTAATTAGCCACTAGGATTGCTTTTACATGAAAGCCGACCGCTGGCTGAAAAGAATGATACCAAGATGATACCTAAACCTGCAGGCATCATTCTGGTATAACCACTCAAAGTCGTGAATGGCATACCTGAAGACAAAAAAATGGTTAACAATAAAGCACAGTAAACGGTAAAGTATAAAAAATTGCATACCTGAAAAGCAAACATGATAAAACATAATAACAATAAAACATTGCAGAATAGAATACAGTAAAAAAGAGCAGAACAATAGAGAGAGAATAGAGAGAGAGAGAGAACAATAAAACGACAACTATTTTTTTTTATTTTATATTTTTGTTTATGTTTTTTTTTTTTACACTTTGTTTTGTAACTAACTTTTATAACTGTAACCGATTCCAGGTTCGGGTCTCTCAAAATGCGATGGCATCTTGGGAGACCCTGTGAATGTGTGCCTAGTCTGTGGAATGCTGTACCCTACGCTAATACGCAACTAGTGAATGGTAGCGTTCAAAACATTCACCAATGCAAAGACCAGGATTGTCAGGACAGGAGGGACAAAAATAGCGGGTGTCACGCTTATATCCGCGCTTGCTGCAGACAGGACATCTTTTTTGGGGGGGTTCGTTGGGTAGGGGTACTCGGGAGGACATAAAGAAAATGCCTCTCATGCAGCTGACTGCATTTGGTTGGAGATGTGAATGGGGGAATTATGGGCGCTGCAGAAGTGGTGGGTTCCCAATTAGGATTGGCGAATGCAGCAGGAAGGGCACTATGGGCACGACGGGCCTTTGTTCGTCTTCTTGGTGGCAGCAGGACACAACTTGTGCTTGCCACCTCACCAGCTTGAACTGCACTTATGGAACTCGCCACGTCACCAAGTGTTACTGCAGTGCTGGTTTGACTACGACCGGGGTGTACTAGGCCACTGGTGCTTGCCAGTTCACCAAAACGCTACCAAAAAATCTGTTAGCGATCGCAGGGATCAGGCCTGACTCTGCGAACGCTGCAGTTATGCGTTTAGTGTTTTGTAAGTGACAGTGATTGATCGATACTGCACTTGGGTGGGCTGGGCTGGGCAGAGGGGCAAAACGCAGGTGCTAGCAGGTATCTGGGCTGATCCCGCTAACACTGCGTTTTTGGGAACCCTAAACTGCTGGGGACACTAGTATAGGTCTGATCGGATCAGATATTGATCCGTTCAGATACTATACCACTAAGGGAGGCGTATGCTGCGTGCGTGGGTGTTAGCGATACTGGTGCTAACCTGACGCTGCCTGGGGCTGGTGCTTGCCAGTTCACCAAAACGCTACCAAAAAAACTGTTAGCGATCGCAGGGATCAGGCCTGACTCTGCGAATGCTGCAGTTATGCGTTTAGTGTTTTGTAAGTGACAGTGATCGATCGATACTGCACTTGGGTGGGCTGGGCTGGGCCGGGCGGAGGGGCAAAACGCAGGTGCTAGCAGGTATCTGGACTGATCCCGCTAACACTGCGTTTTTGGGAACCCTAAACTGCTGGGGACGCTAGTATAGATCCGATCGGATCAGATATTGATCCGTTCAGATACTATACCACTAAGGAGGTGTATGGTGCGTGCCATGGGTGTTAGCAGTACTGGCGCTAATCTGACGCTGCCTGGGGCTGGTGCTTGCCAGTTCATCAAAACGCTACCAAAAAAACTGTTAGCGATCGCAGGGATCAGGCCTGACTCTGCGAACGCTGCAGTTATGCGTTTAGTGTTTTGTAAGTGACAGTGATCGATCGATACTGCACTTGGGTGGGCTGGGCTGGGCCGGGCGGAGGGGCAAAACGCAGGTGCTAGCAGGTATCTGGGCTGATCCCGCTAACACTGCGTTTTTGGGAACCCTAAACTGCTGGGGACGCTAGTATAGATCTGATCGGATCAGATATTGATCCGTTCAGATACTATACCACTAAGGGAGGCATATGCTGCATGCGTGGGTGTTAGCGGTACTGGCGCTAATCTGACGCTGCCTGGGGCGACGCATATCACCGCCGGGCGATCAGGGGCTAAACCTTTATTCGGTAATAAAGGGCAGGTGCCCTGACACTATAAAAAATAAACGAACTAACCAGCGTCACCTGTAACGGTTATACGGTGATTAGTGGTGATAGTATATGGGGGTCCCTGTCGCTATAAAACGCTGACGGCGAACCTAAATATTTACGTCCCTAACTAGCGTCACCAGCGACACTAATACAGCGATCAGAAAAACGATCGCTTAGTGACACTGGCGACAGGGGGTGATCAAGGGGTTAAAACTTTATTAGGGGGGGTTAGGGGGGTATCCTAGACCTACAGGGGGCTAACAGTAACTGTCCTACCACTTCTAACTGTCACAAACTGACACCATGCAGTAATCAGAAAAAAAAACAAAAAACACTGCTTGGTGTCAGTTTGACGGGGGGGGGGGGTGATTGGGGGGGAGGGGGATCGGGGGGCGATCGGGGGGTTTGTAAAGTGTGCCTGGCATGTTCTACTGTGTGTGTGTATGTGTTGTGCACTCACATGTCTTCTCTCCTCGGCGCCGGAACGGAAACTGCCGAGCCGAGGAGAGATGACATCACATCCTCTGCCTCTGTGTACTATACAGAGGCAGAGGATGTTCCTCATTGGCTGGGAGCGATCGCGAGGGGGGGCCACGATCGGATGGCCTCCCCCTCATCTCTGATCACTGCCAGACAAAAGCCGACCGCCGCTGGCACCGGGGGGGGGTTTGACCGGACCCCCCGCCCGCGGGAAGGCAATCACGTACCAGGTACGTGATTTTGCCTGCCCGTGCCATTCTGCTCACGTATATAGGTGTGAGGCGGTCGGCAAGTGGTTAAAAATGACATTTTGTGCAGGGACTGTTCTAAGCACGGGAAACGCGCTACTTTACAGGCATACTATAGACACCCCCCAGGTACGATATTTAACCACTACAAGACCGCCGCACGACGATGTACGTCCTAAGTTTGAACGGGGATATCGTTGTTATGGCAGCAGCTAGCTGCCATAACCCCGGTATCCCCGTTTTCGCGCGGCGGCCGGCTTTCAGATAAAAGTGGTCCCTGCGGCGGATTCGCCGCGAGATCACTTTTATCGGTGGCGGGAGAGGGGCCCCCCCCTCCCGCCGCGATCCGGTGCCCTCCGCCCCTTACCGGAGCCGTCGGTAGTGGCGGAGGCGATCGCGTCCTATCCTGTGGTGTGTCTGGAGACAAGTAAGGCCAAGATGGAGCTCACTCATCTCCAATACACTGCTGGGCGGAAGCGACGTCAATACGTCACTTCCGTCCACGCCTCTTAAAGGCACATTTTTTCAAATGTCATTTTTCTAAATGACTTTTTTTTTTTTTTTATTGCATTTTAGTGTAAATATGAGATCTGAGGTTTTTTTGACCCCAGATCTCATATTTAGGAGGTCCTGCCATGCTTTTTTCTATTACAAGGGATGTTTACATTCCTTGTAATAGGAATAAAAGTGACACCATTTTTTTTCTAAAAACAGTGTAAAAATAAATAAAATATTGCAAAATAAATAATAAAAATAAAAAAAAAAATTTTAAAACCCCCCTGCCCCGACGAGCTCGCGCGCAGAAGCGAACGCATACGCGAGTAGCGCCCGCATATGAAAACGGTGGTCAAACCACACATGTGAGGTATCGCCACGACCGGTAGAGCGAGAGCAATAATTCTAGCCCAAGACCTCCTCTGTACCACAAAATATGCAACCTGTAGAATTTTTTAAATGTTGCCTATGGAGATTTTTGAGGGTAAAAGTTTGACGCCATTCCACGAGCGGGCGCAATTTTCAAGCGTGACATGTTGGGTATCAATTTACTTAGCGTAACATTATATTTCACAATATAAAAAAAAATTGGGCTAACTTTACTGTTGTCTTATTTTTTTATTCAAAAAAGTGAATTTTTTCCAAAAAAAGTGCGCTTTTAAGACCGCTGCGCAAATACGGTGCAAAAAAAAAAGTATTGCAATGACCGCCATTTTATTCTCTAGGGTGTTAAAAGAAAAACCATATATAATGTTTGGGGGTTCTAAGTAATTTTCTAGCAGAAAAACCTGTTTTAAACATGTAAACACCTAAAATCCAAAACGAGGCTGGTCCTTAAGTGGTTAAAGGAATATTTCACTTTTTTTTTTTTTTTTTACTTTAAGCATCATTAAAATCACTGCTCCCGAAAAAACGGCCGTTTTTAAAAGTTTTTTTTGCATTGATACATGTCCCCTGGGGCAGGACCCGGGTCCCCAAACCCTTTTTAGGACAATACCATGCAAATTAGCCTTTAAAATGGGCACTTTTGATTTTGAACATTCGAGTCCCATCGACGTCAATGGGGTTCTAACGTTCGTGCGAATTTTCGGTCCGTTCGCAGGTTCTGGTGCGAACCGAACCGGGGGGGTGTTTTGCTCATCCCTACTCACTACACTACACTGAAACTATCTGAGCTGTCCTTACCCTACACTAATGTATGTATGAATGAGTCGGTCTCACTACACTACAACTGTGAATCTGAGATGTCCCTACTCTAGCTGCACACTATGCAAAGCTGAATTATGGTCCGCCTCACTACACTCACACTATCCCTAGACTTACACTAAACTAATATTCTACACTGACAATTGCAGCAAAATATCACAGTATAGCACACTAACTAATAGCACTGAACAGAGCCCTGTTCTATCTCTCTCCACACCAAAATCACACTAAAAATAGGTGCCACTGAAAGAATACTTTTATACTGTGGGACAAGAATGAGCCATGATTGGATAAAGTCATGATGACAGTGTCCAATCATGACTCTGACAGTGCTCTGTGCCCGACTGGCTGAAGCTTTCACTGCTTCAGTCAATCAGGGCTTGCAATGCACTGTTCAGCACCGCAATGCATTGTGGTCCAGTCGGGAGGGGGGGGCTGAACAAACAGTCAAGTGACCCGTTTGTTCGGATGTTCACCGAACAATGAAAGTTTGGCCCGAACTTATGCTCAGGCCGTACCGTTCGCCCAGCCCTAATCTCTAGTGCTTATTGGCTTTGTATGCAAATCTCGAATTCTGTTGCCCTTTCAGCACACATTAGTGTGATTCATTCTTACAACACCTTAGGACAGTGGTTCTCAACTCCAGTCCTCAGGACCCACCAACAGGCCAGGTTTGCAAGATAGCTGAAATACATCACAGGTGATATCACTTGCTGCTCAGTGATTGCAGTATTTAAGTCTGCAACTCCCCAAGGTAATACTTAAAATCTGGCCTGTTGGTGGGTCCCGAGGACTGGAGTTGAGAACCACTGCCTTAGGAGAAGGCAGCAGTTGAGATCTCCCTACTTGTTGCAGCTATAAGATCCACTTACATAATCATTGGTTTTGTTATTTAATGTGTATTCTTATATTCAGTGCAGGTAAAAGGTGCCCAGATGAAGAAAGCAAAGTATGTCACCGGTCCCCAAGCTAAGATATATTGTACATCCACATGTACAGATTAGTGCATGGTGCAAAGACGACAGCTGCTGTCCACTGGTCCTAGGGTTATTAACTTTTGAATTTTATAGCAAATTGAACAGGATGGGGAGGGGGTGTGCAGCATGGTACAGTTACTATGATTCAGTCCTAATAAGCAAGCATAGTAAAACAGTGCCAGAAGTTCATTACCATTGTGATAGATTTGTTCTTCCATCTGGGTAGCAAAGATAGTTTATAACTCATCAAAAGTATTTTATTGTCCTTCATACAGCTGTTAAATGATATTTCTGGTACAAATGATTTCTTAAAGCAGAGCTACACAAATGAACACAATTTAAGGGCCCACTCACACCTATTCAGTCCATTGCAGCATGTTATTTAGCACATGTTAAATCCCTGGGATTCATAAATACTGGTGCAAGCTAGGGATGGGCTGTGTGTTGCTGAACACATGAACAAACGGGGCGTTTGGCGTGAAGTTCACCCACCCATGAGAGTCCCATAATCCACTGTACTCTTGCAGTGCATTAATTGCTGATGATTGGCCAAAGCATGCACCTGACCGGTATACTTTGGCCAATGACAGCACAATGTACTGTGAGAGCCATGAATGGCCATAGGCAGTCCACTCCCCACACTACATAAGGCTGCTGCTTAAACAGCAGCCGTGTATAGGGTGTGATAATGGAGATTAAGCAGGTAGTGGATAATGTGTTCAGTCAGTTTAGTGCAGTCAGTGTAGTGTACAGTGTAAGGGATCAGAGGGGTGAACAGCCAGCTGGAAAACAGTTTAGTCAAATTAAAAGGCTTTATTCAGCAAAAAGCAACAGAAAATTGATAGGCTTTGTCTTCATAGGCAGCTCAAACAAAAAAACTCTTCCTAGTAGTATAAGACCTTTTAAAATATGCTCATGGTCCCAGCCACAACATATAAACACAGTAAAGTCCCAATTCAGGCAAGGTCACCCAGCAGGATCAAGTAAGAGGCAACAGGTCAGGATCAAGTCAGAGGCAATAGGTGTCCTTCCAGCATCAAGCTCTCTTCAGCTCTGATAGCAACACCACCATTCCTCTGACCAGGTGCCTAATAAGCAGGACTGAAAGGGAAGTACTTGCCCTGTTTTATTAACCCTCTCAAGGCTGACTCTCAACATATCCCCCCCCCCCCGTTCCAGGCTCGGGGCTGGACATTATATACTACAATGGCCATAGGCCTGGGGAAGGGCATCCTTTTTTCAATGCATGCTCCCAGGTCTATGCCCCTTTCCTACTCTGAATCCACTGCATCCACTAGACCGGATTGCTGCTGTAAACCTATCATAGTTATTTCTATCCGGTCCCATTAGGTGGCACACTTCCTGTACTAATTCAGCCCAGCGGTTTCTGGGCTACCTTTTAAACTATGCCATGTTTTCAAACTCAGCCAGGCAGTCCTCAATGTGGTCGTTCGGTAGCATCAGCGGTAAAAAGTCACCAGCACAGATTCTACCCTAATTACTAATGAGAACAGCGCCAAACTTTTCTACTATCTCAGAGGGTTCTTGTCCCTCCATGAGACACCTGCTCTCCACAGTAGGCCCAACCACCAGCACTTAATCCCCAGGTTTAGACTCTCTGAACTTGGCAGACCGGTTGGCAACCCCCCTCTGGGTCCTTATAGTTTATGCCCACGATTAATAAAAATGCAATTATTGGCTACCCTGTAGGGTAGAGTATGATGCACAGCAACTCGGGGGGAAGCGCATATCTTCCCGAGGATGCTGTGACTCACCACTCAATGGTGTGACTTGTTCCCCATGGGAATCAAAGCAGAGTCCTTCCTCTGAGCAGCAAAAAAAAAAAAAAAACCTTGGGAGCCCCCAAGACATGACAAGTCAGGTCCAGAGGGAGAACTCTCCACCTCCAATCCTGAAAACACCTAGCAGGAACAAGTCAGAGGCAACAGGTGTCCTTCCAGCATCAGGCTCTCTTCAGTTCTAATAGCAACACCACCATTCCTCTCTGACCAGGTGCCTAATAAGCAGGCCTGAAAGGGGAGTACTTGCCCTGTTTTACTAACCCTCTCGAGGCTGACTCTCCACAACAGGCATACCCCACGTTTAAGTACACACATGGGACCAGAGCATGTATGTAAAACGAAAATGTACGTAAAGTGAAGCACAGGGGCGGACTGACCATTGAGCCACTAGGGGGCCCCATCAGGGTTGCCAGCCTCAGTAAAACCAGGGACAGTATGTATAAATCTGTGTTTTTTTTACATCTGTGTATACCGTGTGTACATATATGTGTATACTGTGTGCGTGTATACTGTGTGTCCCCATAATCTCTGATTGCCTGGGGGCCCCCATGAGTTATCAGTCCGCCCCTGGTGATGCAATACCTTTTTTCACTTCTCAATGCATGTACTGCATTGCAATAGTCATTTACAGGCATAACTGATCACCTAGGTAAGCTGACTGACCCCAAAATCGGATATGTTGTAGTCCTGAGTCCTCTCTCTGTTCTCCCCTAGTTTGAGATCCCTGTCACTTATGGTTCGGGAGCAGTGCCATGTCAAGCTGACCAAGATTTCCCATAGACGCCAGTGTTAAAGACGGGGAGCAGTGCCATGTCAAGCAGACAAAGATTTCCCATAGACGCCAATGTTAAAAACCGGGAGCAGTACCATGTCAAGCTGACCAAGATTTCCCATAAACGCCAATGAGCACTGAAAACTGAAAATTGGTCTAGGCAGGAAGGGGGTGAAAGTGCTCTGTATTGAAGTGGTTAAGGGGAATCCTATGACAGAATTAAGAAAACAAAAAACAAAAAAAAGCCCTTTGGGTCTAGTATCATTTTTAAGAGGAACTTTACGCAAAAATTAAAAAAAATGGCATGGGGTCCCCCCAAAATTCATACCAGACCCTTATCTGAATCATACCAGACCGCTTCCCCTCAATGTGGGGAGGGGGCTTTGGAGGGCCCCCCAAAGCACCTTGTCCCCATGTTGATGGGGACAAGGACCTCTTCCCAACAACCCCTGGGCTGTGGTTGTCAGGGTCTGCAGGCGGGGGGCTTATCGGAATCTGGAAGCCTCCTTTAACAAGGGGGCCCTCAGATCCTGCCCCCCCCCAAGTGAATGGGTAGCAGGTACATACAGTCATGGCCGAAATTGTTGGCACACCAGACATTTTTCCAGAAAATCAAGTATTTCTCACAGAAAAGTATTGCAGTAACACATGTTTTGCTATACACATGTTTATCCCCTTTGTGTGTATTGGAACAAAACAAAAAAGCAAATTGGACATAATGTTACACAAAACTCCAAAAATGGGCTGGTCAAAATTCTTGGCACCCTTAACTTAATATTTGGTTGCACACCCTTTTGAAAAAAATAACTGAAATCAGTCACTTCCTATAACCATCAATAAGCTTCTTACACCTCTCACCCGGAATTTTGCACCACTCTTCCTTTGCAAACTGCTCCAGGTCTCTCTTATTGGAAGGGCACCTTTTCCCAACAGCAATTTTAAGATCTCTCCACAGGTGTTCAATGGGATTTAGATCTGGAGTCATTGCTGGCCACTTTAGAACTCTCCAGCACTTTGTTGCCATCCATTTCTGGGTTCTTTTTGACGTATGTTTGGGGTCATTGTCCTGCTGGAAGACCCAAGATCTCAGACGCAAACCCAGCTTTCTGACACTGGGCTCTATAGTGAGACCCAAAATCCTTTGGTAATCCTCAGATTTCATGATGCCTTGCACACATTCAAGGCACCCAGTGCCAGAGGCAGCAAAACAACCCCAAAACATCATTGAACCTCCACCATATTTCACTGTAGGTACTGTGTTCTTTTCTTTGTAGGCCTCATTCAGTTTTCGGTAAACAGTAGAATGATGTGCTTTACCAAAAAGCTCTATCTTGGTCTCATCTGTCCACAAGACGTTTTTTATGTCTCTGTGTCAGCAGTGGGGTCCTCCTGGGTCTCCTGCCATAGCGTTTCATTTCATTAAAATGTCGACGGATAGTTCGCGCTGACACTGATGCTCCCTGAGCCTGCACGACAGCTTGAATTTCTTTGGAACTTATTTGGGGCTGCTTATCCACCATCTGGACTATACTGCGTTACAACCTTTCATCAATTTTTCTCTTCCGTCCACGCCCTGAGAGATTAGCTACAGTGCCATGGGTTGCAGACTTCTTGATAGTGTTGCACACTGTGGACAAAGTCAAATCTAGGTCTCCGGAGATGGACTTGTAACCTTGAGATGATATTTTTCCACAATTTTGGTTCTCAAGTCCTCAGACAGTTCTCTTATCTTCTTTCTGTTGCCCATGCTTAGTGTGGCACACACAGACACACAATGCAAAGACTAAGTGAACTTCTTTCCTTTTTTTCTGCTTTCAGGTGTGATTTTTATATTGCCCACACCTGTTACTTGCCCCAGGTGAGTTTAAAGGAGCATCACATGCTTGAAACAATCTTATTTATCCACAATTTTGAAAGGGTGTCAAGAATTTTGACAAGCCCATTTTTGGATTTTTGTGTGACATTATGTCCAAGTTGCTTTTTTTCCTCCCTTTTTTTGTTTTGTTCCAATACACCCACAGGGAATAAACGTGTGTATAGCAAAACATGTGTTACTGCAATACTTTTCTGTGAGAAATACTTGATTTTCTGGAAAAATTTCTGGGGTGCCAACAATTTCAGCCATGACTGTAGTACCTCTACCCATTCACCAAAAAAGTGTCAAAAAGTAATAACCACAGGAAACAGTTTTTGATAAGTCCTTTATTAAAAAAGAAAAAAAAATATTGTCTCTCGATGTAATCCATCGTCAATCACAATGCCCACCGGACCCAAAAAAAAAAACACTCCGCCTCCTGGGAGGCCACCGGCCGTCTGCCTCCTCTCTGCTTTGACAGTTCTTTTATAGGCAAGTGCGGGGGTCACCCGGTTATGTCACCCGGTGACACCGCCCCCTTTGAATCTCACGTGACGTCATGTGATATAAGGGGGTGGTGCCACCAGGTGATGTAACTGGGTGGCCCTGCCTCTTGCCTATATAAGAGCTGTCAAAGCGAAGAGAGAGCATATGGCGGGTAGCCTCCCAGGAGGCGGAGCAGTTTTTTTTTCTATTTTTCGGGTCCGGCGGGCGTCATGATTGACGATGGATTACATCAAGGGACATTATTTTTATTTATTTTTTTTTAGTCAAGGACTTGTCAAAAACTGTTTCCTGTGGTTCTTACTTTTTGACCTTTTAGGTGAATGGGCAGGTGTACAATGTACCCTATACCCATTCACATAGGGGGACGGGATCTGTTGCCCCCCCTTGTTAAAGGGGGCTTCCAGATTCCAATAAGTCCCCTACCCTCAGACCCCAACAACCACAGCCCAGGGTTGTCAGGAAGAGGCCTTTGTCCCCGTCAACATGGGGTCAAGGTGCTTTGGAGGGGGGGTACAGAGCCCCCCTGCCCCAAAGCACCCAACCCCCATGTTAAGGGCATGTGGCCTGGTATGGTCCAGGGGGGTGATTGTTTCTCTCTCCCCCTTTTCCTGACCTGCCAGGCTGCATGCTCGGATAAGGGTCTGGTATGGGTTTTTTTGGGGAGGCCCTACGCCGTTTTTTTTTTTTTAAATATTTTTTTGTATTGCAGGGAGTCAGCAATACATTATAGCCGCATGCAAGTTTAAATGGCATTTTTTTCTTTAGAAATGTCATTATTGCTGCAGCATGTTCTATACATCATACAGATGCACCACTTTACAGGTAGACTAATGCCGTGTGCACACAACCGGACCTTTCGTCGGACTGAACTCCAAAGGACTTTGACGGAGTTCCAGCGAAATGGACTTGCCTACACATGATCACACCAAAGTCCAATCGTTTTGAATGTGATGATGTATGACCGGACTAGGATAAGTAAGTTCATAGCCAGTAGCCAATAGCTGCCCTTGAGTCCTTTTTTGTCCGTCAGACTAGCATACAGACGAACTGATTTTTCGATCAGACTCGAGTCCGTCGGAAAGATGTGAAACATGTTCTAAAGTCCAACAGATTTTTCGACAGAAAAGGTCCAATGAAGCCCACTCACAATCTAATTGTCCGACGGATTCGTTCCATCGGATCAGTTCGGTCGAAAAGTCTGGTCATGTGTACACCGCATAAGGGGACCCCCAGGCCCATTTAAAGGAATTTTTCATTTTTATTTTTTAATTTTAAGCATCATTAAATCGCTGCTCCTTTAAAAAGGATTGTTTTAAAAACTATTTTTTGCAATTATACATGTCCCCTAGGGCAGTACCCAGGTCCCCATACACTCTTTATGGCAATAACTTACATATAAGCTATAAAAATTAGGACTTTTGATTTTTCATGTTCGTGTCCCATAGACTTTAATAGGGTTCTCATGTTCACTAGAACTTTTTGCCTGTTGGAGATGTTCTGTTGCGAACCAAACGGGGGGGGGGGGGTGTTCAGCCCATCCCTAGTGCAGGCAATTTTGCAAAAAAGTCTCTCATGCATTCTAAAAGTGGTGAAGAATGTGCCAAATTCATGTACCCTTCTAGAACTTGTATTTGAATTTGGCTCTTTGGCACTTTTAGAATTCAACACTTTCACAAAATCTGTCTGAGACAGTTTTTCTTTTAAGATTACAATTTTAATAAAAAGTTGGTCTTAATTAGCTCCACTTTTACATTTGGCACATTCAATGCGACACAATGTAAAAGTGGCGAATTTTATAACTATCTGAATTTGGTGTACAAGTTGCTGTCAGAACCAAAAGTGTCACAAATGCTTCATGAATTTGATGCAATACATTAACAAGAGGGATTAACACCAGAAAAGTAGTGCCACAATTTTATTGAATTCCTCCCAAATATTTGAAACGTTAACATTAATTGCATTATGGTATCAAACAAGGTAGAAACTGCGCTAAAGATCTAAATTAAATGCGAAAACATCAAAGCAGCTACTCATCTGAGAGGTATAGCACAGTCCTGAGTCATATATTCTTATATAGAGTTGCGCTGATAATAGGATTAAAATGAATGCTCCAAACATCAGTGATAAAATAAAAGTCCAAATGTTATGAAAAGGTTCTTTAGCAGTATTCGCACCATCCACCACATTGTAGTGTGTGATCCTTCAACTGTCACCTCCACCATAAACGGAGTTCTCGCTTACTAGCTTGCACAGACCTCCTATCATGGAAGGTCGGTGACACTTGTGGCTCTAAACCCAACCAGGGCCTTTACCTGTCCGAGGAACCTTTTTGGACATGTGGACCCACCATCCGGTGGAGGTATCACATGAGATCCACAAAGTACAAAATGTCTGGAAGATATTGGATGGAGGCAACCAATTATCCAAGAACATTAGTGAGTACAGACTGGTGTGAGAGATCCAAGAGACAGTGCACTTTTCTGTTAGAGTTAGACTGTAAAGGTGTCCTGAAGTGCTCAGTCTAATTCCTAGTGAAAGGACTTTGCTCGGATATCCAGGTGGAAGAGTAATCTTCTCAAGTTGCTACTAAAAAGCTCAGTCTATCATTTTACTTGTGCAAGGACTTAGCGCACAGTTCTACAGGAGAAAGTTCAGTGTCCTCAAATTGCTGCTAAAGGTTTCTGGAATATCCTACAATCACCCACTGCCTATTCAAGTCCAAATTTTGATTAAAGCATCCAAAAAAAAAAAAAGCAAACCCTAGACTGGTTAATCAGTCAGAAGAGTGATTGGAATTGTGTGTCTAGCTGCGAGGCAGTTATTGGGAAAAGAACCCAGGGTATTTACTTAGCAGGCCCCTATGGAGGTAGCACTACATAACATTTAGGGCAGGTCATTCATTTGAATGAATTTCCATTGCACTAAATGGTTCAAAAATCAGACAAGCACCAAGTGCAGCTTACCACAGAGCATTATAGTACCTTACCATACATTTTGGTGTGCTGCAATACATATGCTTCAGAGGTGCATTGGCCATTAGGGTGCCAATGAAAACGAATGGCACCACATTGTGGTAATGTTGTGTTACTGCAGCGCACCAAAACTGGTAGGTGTGAATAGGCCCTAAGGAATTACATTAAAACTGTAAAAATACCTTAACAAATATAGCTAACAGAAAAAGGACATGAATAATTTTTTACAAACAAATTAGGTTTACAAAGGGTAACAAGAAAGGGGAACATTTTTTTTTTTTTAAAAACATAGCACAAATTTATGAATTAAAGCTACAACATTTTTAGAGCTACCTAAATTATTTTTCAATGTCCCTCTAATCAAGAAGCCATGGTACTACATAGTTGTTATGAAGCCTAGTACACATGATGAGACTATTGGACGAATGATCATCCATTTTTTGTTGGTCTCCATATCAAAACTGAATAGGTTACTAAAGTATGAAAATTCTCATACGGCAGAATAAAAAATTTGAAAGTGATGAAATGTATTTGTATTGTATTTTTAGACGAAAACTGCACTGATTAAATGAGAATTGTACAATCTGCTATTGTATGAGAAAAATGTTTGCGTTTGTTCCTTTGTAAAATTTCAGGCGACAGCTGTGTACGAACAATCAGATTATCGTATGATCGCATCAAAAGTGGTATTTTTTGTACGATATTCTGATCGTGTGTACAGGGCTACCTAAAAAAAAGGTTATGCAATCAGATTGTCATGTACAGTATATGCCCAGCTTCAGATTTAACTAACTAGAAGAGGGGATAGGTACTTATTGTATGTCTGGAAATAGTCAAATGGATTATGTGATAATAATGCTATGGTATTGAAACTGAGGGGCATAGCAGGTTATCTTTATAAGAGGCATCATAGGCAGGATGTACTCACCTTCCCCAATTTCCCCCCACTCCATTTCACTGCCAGAGAACACCAAACACCCCAGTGCAAGCCCAGTGAGCCAACACTGCATTCTGGGAAAGCAAAGGGAATGTTTTACAATCATAAGAATTTCAAAAAATGTTGCAGTGCTCCAATGGTGGACCAGTGGCAAGATAAGTACTGTATTAGTGTCTTTAACCACTTGCCGCCCAGCCGCCGCAGTCATTATACTGTGGCAAGGTGGCACAATCCCGCAAATCGCTGTAGCTGTACATCGGCTCGGGAACCTGTTATTGTGGGTGCACGTGCACTCCCATTGGCCAGTGGGGGGAGCCACTCAGTGTGTCCGGCAGACAGAAGTGACAGAAGGGGATCTGCCTGTGTAAACAAGGCAGATCTCTGTTCTGACAGGGGAGATCACACAGATCCTGTCTTTCTGCTAAGCAGGAAGATGGATCTGTGTGTTTCCCCAGTCACACAGTCCCCCATACAATTAGAAAACACCTGCAGGGAACACATTTAAAGCGGGGGTCAACCTATCTATCGTTTTTTTTTTTTTAGTTCATTCACAAACTTTTCTTCTCAGCATTACATACTCAAATATTGTGTGTAATATGTCCGCCTGTGTCAGATTTCGTCGGAAAGAATAACTTATATTATTCACTGCAGGCGGTTTCCATCTTCATTGTGGGCATTTGAAGCCCACAAGCATTTATTTCCTGGATGTGGTGAATGCTGTGCTCCCAGCATTCACCGCTCGTTCCCGCACATGCTCAGTGGCATCCTGGGAAGCCTGAGACTAGCTCCCAGGAGTCTGGGAGAGGCTAGAAACACGCCTACTCCCACGAGAGGAGAACCAGGAAGTGCAAAGAAGAATAGAAAAATAAAACGTAATTACGGTGATTTAAATTTTTTTAAACGGCATGTCAGCATCTAGGCAAGGAAGAGAATACATACATTGTTCAAAATTTGGGTGGAACCCCGCTTTAACTCCTTGATCACCCCTGTTAATCCCTACCCTGCCAGTGTCATTAGTACAATAACAGTGCATATTTTTAGCACTGATCACTGTAATAATGACACTGGTTCCCAAAAAAGTGTCAAAAATGTCAGTTAGGTGTCCGATCTGTCCGTCGCCATGTTGCAGTCCTGCTAAAAATCACTGATCACCGCCATACTAGTAAAAATAATAATAATAATAATAATAATAATAATAAAAATATAATAAATCTATATCCTATTTTGTAGACGCTGTAACTTTTGCTCAAACCAATCTATATACGCTTATTGCAATTTTTTTTACAAAAAATATGTAGCAGAATACATATCAGCCTAAACTGATGAAGTTTGTTTTTTTCCATTTTTTTTTTTTAAATGTTTTATAGCAGAAAGTAAAACATTTTGTTTTTTTTTTTTCAAAATTGTCGGTCTTTTTTTGTTTATAGCGCAAAAAGTAAAAACTGCAGAGGTGATCAAATACCACCAAAAGAAAGCTCTATTCCTAGGAAAAAAGGACCGTGCAATTGTCAGTTAAAGCGACGCAGTGCCGTATCGCAAAAAATGGCCTGGTCAGGAAGGGAGTAAATCCTTCCAGGGCTGAAGTGGTTAATAAAGAAGCCCTTGTTACTTTGCCTTGGTTTAGCAAAGGGCCGGTTCACTTTAAGGATGCTGCGGTAGAAGGAAGAAAACATCTTATCTTCATTTACCCTCCTTATGCTGTTACTTGCTGATATATGTATCTCCTGCTCATCACCAAGATGAAAACTATCTTTTGGAAAAAAAAAAAGTTCCATAGCGCTATGTGCCATCAGAGATTTAAATGTGAAGATTAGATTCAGCATGGGAATCCAGACTCTTCGCACAACCCTGCCAGGTCTCTTGAGTGCTATAACCTCAGGCATTCTTCAGGCCACACTGTTTAATGGCTCCAATTATTTTCAATAGCACAGCCGCACTTAAAGCAACCGCCCAAAATAGGCAGTCACGTGCACCGCTATTATGATAATACTCTACTTATACAACTGAGATTTGTTATAAGTGCTTATAGACGAGCTCGAAGAGCATGCAACAAGACATGAAAATCTGGCAGAGTGCTCCAAAGGAGGCTTTCTTAAGTAAACTTTTTTTTAATTTTTTTTTTTTTTTTTTAACTGAGTGACTGCATAAATCATAATGCATCACTTGGCGCTTGCAAACTTTTTGTACCGAAGTATGATTAATGTAGACTGTACTCATATTGTTGCACATGGATACGCTGTTCCAATAAGACATAAACAAACACAGCAGAGGGGGAAAAAAGGCGCTACAATGTATTCAATGTGAGACTGGCAGCAAGATCCATCATGTTGTGATTTTATGTGTCTGGCAAACAAACTTTACAAGGTGGACACAAAACAACTGAAATGTTTCTTTTTATTTCATATTGCATTGACAAAAGGAACTTATGTTCAGTTTTTTGCAAGAGGAAACTATGTCCCCCCTCCCTCCCCAGTTATTTATTTAAATAAAGGAGTATTTAAAGCTGAACTCCAGGAAAATGAAAAGTCCTCCCCTGCAGAGGGCGCAGCACCAGGGACATGTGGTGAGGTCAGTGGCTGGTGAGGCACTGGTGGCTAGTATCAGAGCCAGATACACGCGGGTCACATACACTGCGATCGTTAGAGCAAGAGCAATAATTCTAGTACTAGACCTCTGTAACTCTAAACATGTAACCTGTAAAAAAATTTAAAGCGTCGTATATGGGGATTTTTAAGTACTGAAGTTTGGCGCCATTCCACAAGTGTGCGCAATTTTAAAGCGTGACATGTTAGGTATCTATTTACTTGGCACAACATCATCTTTCATAGTATAAAAAAAAAAAAAAAAATCGGGCTAACTTTAGTGTTTTTTATTTTATTTTTTATTCATGAAACAGTTTCTTTCCAAAAAAAAGTGTTTGAAAAATTGCTGCGCAAATACCGTGTAACATAAAAAGTTGCAACGACCAACATGTTATTCCCTAGGGTGTCAAGCAGGTGGCTTAACGGACAAATTACTGAAGTTTGAAGTTATAACTTCAAACAGGTATTTTCACAGTAAATAGATAAATAATAAAATATTATGTTATAACATATAGCAAAAAACGTATGATTTAGCTTGATTAAAACAGTACATTTTCAGCAGCAGAAGATTCTCATTCTCCCTCTTAACTGTGTGAGAAAAACATGGGATTATGGGTAAATCTTATATCCATAAATCCATGTTTTTTCCTTGTAGTTAAGCGCTGGGCTGGAAAGCTGCGCTGGAAGGGAGCATGTCTTTAAGACACAGGACCCCTTCTATGACACTTCAGTGAGAGGCGTGCCTCCACTGCAGCATTTTTATTGGACAGCTGAGGCCAGTGGTACTTTACCATTGGTCCAAGGCTCCAAGCTGTCCATTGAGCTCAGTGCCTCTGGCAAGGAGTGAGAGGCACTGTGAGCTCATCTTCTCAGTCTGCTGCAAACAGAGTGTACCAGCTTGTATTTAAACTGGCCGCTCTGTATGTAGCTTTTGACGGCTGCAAAAAGAGCCCCGTATCTCCGGAACCATGGGTCCTAGGAGCCCCAAATTTTGATCAGTGGTGGGATAATACTTCAACTTTTTAGCTACGACCCTCAAAGCTCGATCTTTTTTTTTATGTTCATGGCAGGTGAGACTCTGCCTCACCTGCCTCCTCTGACTGCACGTCCCTCACCAGCACCAAAACTGCAGGGGTTAACTATTCAGTTATATCTAGGGGTAGTAGGTAAAGCAGTCTCCCTTAGCTGATCCTTCACTTCTGCAGGCTCTCGACGCCACTAGACTAGTGCCAGCAGCATCTTCTCTCCTACATTCCAATAGTTTATGGTTAAGACTTGAGGATGCCAAGGGACAATCCACTGCTTGGAGAATCGGGATCTTCATTTGCCAGGAAAGCAGAGGATCGGGTAAGTAAAACTACTTTTACCGTCTCCTAGATTCAATGGCCAGTTAAAGCAGTAGTAAACCAAAAAAAAAAAAAAAACCCTGCAAGACAATAGCATATGGTGATAAGCCCAATACTGCATTAAAGTTCCCCATTATCAGCACACAGATACAAAAATGACATTTAACCACTTAAGCCCCGGACCCTTTGACTGGCAAAAGACCAGAGCACTTTTTGCAATTCGGCGCTGCTTCGCTTTAACTGACAATTGCACGGTCGTGCAACGTGGCTCCCAAACAAAATTGACGTCCTTTTTTCCCCACAAATAGAGCTTTCTTTTGGTGGTATTTTATCGCCTCTGCGGTTTTTATTTTTTGCGCTATAAACAAAAAAATAGCAACAATTTTGAAAAAGAATGCATTATTTTTTACTTTTTGCTATAATAAATATCTCCCAAAAATATATAAAAAAACATTTTTTTCCCTCAGTTTAGGCTGATACATATTCTTCTACATATTTTTGGTAAAAAAATTTGCAATAAGCATTTATTGATTGGTTTGCGCAAAAGTTATAGCATCTACAAAATAGGGGATAGATTTATGGCATTTTTATTAATAATTTTTTTTCACTAGTAATAGCGGCGTTCAGCGATTTTTATTGTGACTGCGACATTATGGTGGACAGATTGGACACTTTTGGGGGGGGTGGGCTATGTGTGACATGACACTGATCACCGCTCCCGATTACAGGGATCGGTGATCAGTGTCATTAGGCAGAACGGGGAATCGCTTGTTTACATTAGCATCTCTCCGTTCTGCCTCACCGTGAGACGATCGTGGGTATCCCCGCGATCATGCTCACAGAGCTCCCGGTGGGCGCGCGTGTGCAAGCCGCCTCTTAAAGGGCAGCGTACAGGTACGTTAATCTGCCTGTACGCACCCTTCTGCCGCAGTATATCTGCGTGAGGCGGTCGGGAAGCGGTTAAATCCTGCAAGGCTATTTAAAACACCTGAACATATTCAAAACATGGGGATTTGGTTACACCATATATCCATATAGTGCTAAGCCCACTACTGCGTCAAAGTACCCCATTATCAGTGGGTCCTACACTATTCATAGAATGAAAGGTCCTGCATCTCAACTATGGGAGACAGGTGGAGTCCTTATAGATCTCCCATAAAGAGGAGTTTGTTTCCCATGGTTGAGATGAATATATATGAATAGTGTAGGACCCACTGATAATGGGGTACTTTGACACAGTGAATAGGCTTAGCACTATATGGCCATATGGCGTAACCAAATCCTTATATTTTTTATATGTTCAGGTGTTTTAAATAGCCTTGCAGGATTTAAATGTTATTTTTGAATGTGCGCGCTGTAATCAATTTTGTTCTGTCACTGTACTAATGACAGGCTGGGAAGGGGTTAAACATCTAGGGTGATCAAAGGGTTAAACGTGTGCCTAACCAGTATTTTTGTGTTTACTATGTGGTGCTTTTACTTATTAGTAAAAACAGATTATATATATATCAGAGAGGTTTGCTATAATAGTGATTCTATGACATACAGTGTAATCCTACCATTTAATTAAATATTTTTAATGAATAGCAGTTTGTGCACACATTCCATTATTAACTGTAGGTATCTTAAGCAGTATAAGGAATAGTGACAATATGCAAAGTGTACAAATGTATAGCAACCCCTCAGAGCTTATATTACTGATAGAAGATCAGTGTAACAAAACTTTACTTTCCACATCTATAATTCTACATTGCTGTTCTCTGTTATTGAATAGGCCTGTAGTTTTTAAAGGGTAATAGTATTTTTTTTCCTTGCAAAGATTTTCCTTACTGTATGTTATTTAAACGTCCTTTCAGAGCCATGATTAATGATTTCTACATCATTAAGGGTATGACCCTGGTCAGGAAAAAATATGTCCTGAAGGGTCGCAGTAATTTTCTTTCTCCTGACATAATGGTGTTGGCGTAGATTATTTGTGTACGTCATTGTCCACTTTCACCAATATAATACCCGCTGATGCACGTGTCACATTTGATGGGATGTATTGCACTGCTGGATGGGCAGTTGTTTGATGAGCAAATTTCAGTATGATGTATAACTTGGGGGGTGAATAACTAAGATTATTAGAAAGTCATGACAGAGGTTCCTACCGTTGGTTGACCATAGAAAAACTCATCAGTTTTCGCTGAAGGTGAGAGCTTTACGCGTTGTTGTTGCAAATTTTGTGCTGTCAGTTTTTCTGACTAAGGTGACCTAATTATTTTCACATAGATAAAAACGGTGATAAAATGGGTTTGCAGGATGCATGCAATTTATTTTTACTCAACTGGCAGCACTGGAGTCAGATTAAGTAAGAGCAGATTTCTATAGATGAAAGCCTTGAAAGATTTACCTCTCACAAGGTGGATCTTTCTGTAACTTTACAAGTCTCCATGAATAAATTCCTGGCATTTCCCAATATACAGTATGGATTTATTCACACAGGTGATCAGGAAGCGGTAAAAACAGGCGGTTGAGACACTGTTTAACTGCCCCTGATTGCTCACCTAGAGAAGGACATGCAGAAACTCAGGCCTAGGAGTATGGAGATTAGGGTGCTCTGGATAACAAGGAGACTTTAAACTGATTGTAAAGTGTTTTTTTTTTTATGTTAAACTTACCTGCCAGTGGATTTGCACAGAGCAGCCTGGATCCTTCTCTTCGTGGGTCCCTCTTCTGTGATCCTGGCCCCTCCCTGTTGAGTGTCCCACAGCAAGCAGCTTGCTATGGGGGCACCTGAGCCAAGTCACAGATCCATGTGTCCATTCAGACATGGAGCTGCGGCCTGACCCCACCCCTTCTCTTTCCTGACTGACTTTGATTGACAGCAGCGGGAGCCAATGGTTGTGTCTCAGCCAATCAGGAGGGAGAGTCTTGGACAGCCGAGACACTCATGGACATCGCTGGACAGGGATGGAGCTCAGGTAAGTATTAGGGGGGCTGAGGGAGGCTGCTGCACAAAGAAGGCTTTTTATTCTAATGCATAGAATGCATTAAGATAAATAACCTTCTGACTTTACAACTCCTTTAACAAACAGTACATGACTGGCTCTTGACATAACGTCCAGCGGGATGCCTTCTGGGAGTAAAGACAGCTGCAGGGGGAAGTTCCAGCCCATCAGCGGTGGTAAACACTTTGTCTCTGATCCAAGATGGAGAACCGTGCTGTCATTTTTTTGGAGCAGGCCCAGCCGCTCCTTCTTCAAACCAATGAAGTAATGCAAGGGGAAGAGGTTTATATGAGAGTCAGGGGTGGGACAAATGGGCAGGGGGTGGGCTGGACTGATAACGACTGCCAGATCATTACATGGCAGCATGCATTGGAATAAAATACAGTAAAATAAAGTAAAAAAAAACTCACTGCAGTAAAGGTAAAGATACGCAAGACATAAACACTGACTGGGACAGAACTGCAACAAGTAGAATAAACATAAATTCAATTCCGATATATAGACACTCATATGGGATGCAACGTGTGCAGCATGGGACTACAAGTGTCAGCAACACCATAAATAGGGGAAATGTGACAACAAGTATAATAAAAGGTGACTGGACACATGATGTTAGAAACTCAGGTCTGTAAACATATCGTGGCCACGATGTTTTGCTTTGCAGCTGTGGCAAAAATTAAACCCCCTGTTGAGTTTAGTGGGCAGTACCACTGCTGAATGCAACCTATGGTTTGCACCACAACTGCAGGGTGGTTCAGCCTTTTTGGGGTAAAACAGGTGGTCAGGGGATAACATATATATTAGTTTTAAAAATGTGGTCAGGAGGCAACATATAATAACCTCTGAAAAGCTATCCACCACAAATTGCTTTTCAGAAGGATGGCAAGGGTTGTCGCCTTTCTGATCGAAGCCTTACGGTATGTTTTAAAAATTGCTGCACATTTATTATGAAAGCTGAAGTCTAGTAAAAAAAAATGTTCAGGCATACAATACCAGCATAAATGCCAACAGTCCGGGATAAATCACTGGAAATTGGCATTCTCCCGGAGAACCCAGAGCCGCCGCTAGAGGCGGGGGGTTGGCGACAGCTGCATTTCTATTGGCAGCCACTCGGCCGGCTCCGCCTTTTGTTTGTTCCACTCAGCGAGTGACCGGTTACATGAGAGCTGGTCTTCTGTAATGGCGACTGAGACACCTGTTGTAAGGTTGTAAGGAGGGACTCCGCTGGGGACATCTGATGTAAGGAGGGACTCCGCTGGGGACACCTGAAATTCGGAAATTTGGGAAATTTAAAAATTTGGAAATGTGAAAATCCGAATACAAGAATGAAAATCTGAAATAATAATAATAACTATTAAATCATAGGTATTGGAATTTCCTTTCAAATTTGTCTGTTTGTGAACGTAATGAGTACAAATTTATCCGAAGTTACGAATCATCTGAAATAACGAATGCCATATCTAAATGAATGGAACGATCTAATAATAATAAATAATAATAATAATAAAACTTTTTATTATTATTATTATTATTATTAATTCCATTCCATTTGTTTAGATGCAGCATTCATTATTTTGGATAATTCATAACTTCACATAAATTTGTATTCGTTACATTCACAAACAGCCAAATTTGAAAGGAAATTCCAATACCTATAATTTAATAGTTGGTTATTATTAGTTAGTTATTTAAAATTTTACTGATTTTCTTTCTTTTCAGATTTTCGGATTTTCAAATTTTTGAATTTCTCAATTTTCGAATTCCAAAAATTCTAAAATTCGGAATTCTAAAATTCGGAATTCTAAAATTAGAAAATTTTAGATTGGAAAATTGGAAAATTTGGAAATTCGGAGATTTGAAAGTCCGAATTTCCAAACTTCTGAAAAAAGCAAAAAAACGAATGAAACGAAAACGAACAAATTTTTTGTCAGTGCACGTGTCTACGAGGTACACCTTTTAGCAAAAGTGTGTAGGGCATAGGACACACCCCCCGCCACACCCCCTTAAAGAAGAATTATACAAAAAAAGTGCTTTTTTTACCTCTTCTATTCCTTTATACTGGCTTTTGGAATTTACAAATGCAGCAATTTAGAAATTGGATGAAAGGTTTAGCACTGGGAAACAGTTCATATACAACTATATAGATCAGACGAAAATGATAGACAAATGAGAAGGAAAGAGTAGCAGAAGGACTTTGTTCCAAACCAAGGACAGTCCCTTGAAATCAGGGATGGTTGGGATCTATGGTACATCCAACACTCCTCACCCCCCAGATTAACAATGCTGCTGTCCAAAAGGTGCTCCTTTGCCCCTTCATCCAGAGTGGGGGTACTCTATACAGGAGGTGTGTTATTGGTCAGATCACCAGGTGAAAACAGAGGGGGAAAGCCTAAAAAAAGAAAATGAATGCAGCCACCACATCTAATGATTGGTAAGCTGCGATATATAAAACATTTTGGTTTTGGGTTTAATACTACTTTAATTTAGCTAAATGTTACACCCTGGCATTACTATAACTTGTAATGTAGGACTATATTAGAGAGTATTACTTGGTTAACTAAAGTTGTAGTTCCTATGAATTTGATTATATTTGGTAGCAGATTCGGATACTTCCCAGCCAGCCGATCTGTATTGTGATAATAAATATCTGAAGTGATCTTCCTTTGATAAAAAGCACTGTGTTGGTGTGTAACCCAGAAATGTCTTCTACAGTTTAGGGACTTTACATCAACACTTTCCTGAGCTCACTGCTCTCTGGCAGTTATTAGATATTCAGCTTGATCCTGATTCCCGGTGGAGTGAAGCCTGACCTACCTAAAATTGATGTAACTTTTCTTGATCTGGTCAGTGGAGTTTTTCTGACCTATACGACCCGACAAACTTCCCAATTACAGCGCCGCTGTTCTGTTCTGCATCTTCTCTGGGGAAAAGAAAGTCAGAAGAATCTGCAGTGCCATTCTGTGTGCATACAGTCTGCCCTGAAAAACAAAACAGTTAAAGGGAATGCAGAACAGCTTCTAACCCCACCAGCTTCTGGAGTGTATGGTAATGTTTGGCAGCCTATGCTCTAGCCAAAAAGGTATTGCACTCCCCCTGGTTAGCCATTAACAATTGATCGGAAATGTCTACTTTGATTTAGGCCTCTTACACGTTGCAGCTTGAAATAGCTCAGCGCAGTTTTTTTTTGTTTTTTTTTTACTGAGCTAAAATACAGCCCATTAATTGTAATGTGCCTATGCACACAGGCGCATAAACAAGCACCGTGCATTCTTCAATAAAAAAATAAATAGAAAAAAACAGCTTTTTTAAATCAGTAATTTATGCTTCATGCTCGCAAATGTGCAAAAAAAAATGCATGCAAATGGCCGTTTACATATTGTGCAGAACAAGAACTCGAGAATACGTTTTCGACCATTTGCGTAACATTGGACGAGTGTGCGCAAGATTGCGCAAACGTATATAAGTGCATTACATACACAAAAAAAAGGCTGAAAAAGTAGATGCTCAAACAGGAGTATCCTGTGCAAGAGGCCTTACAGTTGCTTGCCTTGGTGTGTATATATATATATATATATATATATATATATATATATATATATATACAGTACAATGTGAAGAGATTGTTAGTACTAAAGGTGAAAATACTTAAAGAAACTCTAAGAACAACCCTTGATAAAAGCTGTCTCTGCAAAGAATTAAAGTATTACTAAACCCACAACAATAAAATCAGTCTGTATACGCAGCAAAGCATGCTTGTTATACTCACTGTGGAACATAAGGGGTTAATCCTCTGCATTGTGTAAAAAGGCTTTTTGATCCTGTCTTCTCTGATCCTCCCCTTCTTCCACACTCCCCAATCCATCTGCTGATAGTACAGAGCCTTGGGGACACTCTGCACATGCTCAGTTTAGTGTGCATTGCTAGAGATTTTTTTTTTTTTTTTTGGGAGGGTGCATGTGATCGGCACAGGGCCAATCAGCACTGTCAAGACAGAGGATCAGGGGTCATGCAGCCTCATAGAACAATCAGGGAAGAATGAAAACTCCTCCTACAAGCTTTAACCAGACACTAATGCTGCTCTAACTGGTGATGAGAAAAGGCATTTAGCAGTTTACAGTATCTCACAAAAGTGAGTACACCCCTCACATTTTTGTAAATATTTTATTATATCTTTTCATGTGACAACACTGAAGAAATTATACTTTGCTACAATGTAAAGTAGTGAGTGTACAGCTTGTATAACAGTGTAAATTTGTTGTCCCCTCAAAATAACTCACCATACAGCCATTAATGTCTAAACCGCTGGCAACAAAAGTGAGTACACCCCTAAGTGAAAATGTCCAAATTGGGCCCAATTAGCCATTTTCCCTCCCCGGTGCCATGTGACTCGTTAGTGTTACAAGGTCTCAGGTGTGAATGGGGAGCAGGTGTGTTAAATTTGGTGTTATCACTCTCACTCTCTCATTGGTCACTGCAAGTTCAACATAGCACCTAATGGCAAAGAAAAAAAGAATTGATGCTCTACATAAAGATGGCCTAGGCTATAAGAAGATTGCCAAGACCCTGAAACTGAGCTGCAGCATGGTGGCCAAGACCATACAGCAGTTTAACAGGACAGGTTCCACTCAGAACAGGCCACACAAAATATTGACACTTTGGGCCCAATTTGGATATTTTCACTTAGGGGTGTATAATAAAATATTTACAAAAACGGGAGGGGTGTACTCACTTTTGTGAGATACTGTATATTTGCTAAAATAATTGCATTTCCATGTTCTGTGGGAGGCCAGATATAGTGAATAACCAGCCGCCGTCATTATACTGCAGCAGGTCGGCACGATCCTGCGAATCGCAGTAGCTGTACGTCGGCCTGCGGGATCGGGATAGCAGGCGCGCGCATGCCCGCTGCACTGTGGAGGTGCCGATGCTCATGGCCGACGGTCGCTATGAAACAAATTGTTGCTCCTTTTTTGTTTATAGCGCAAAAAATAAAAACCGCAGAGGCGATCAAATACCACCAAAAGAAAGCTCTATTTGTGGGAAAAAAAGACGTCAATTTTGTTTGGGTGCAACGTCGCATGACCGCGCAATTGTCAGTTAAAGCGACGCAGTGCCGAATCGCAAAAAATGTCCTAGTCATTCAGCAACCAAATCTTCTGGGGCTGAAGTGGTTAAGGATTCCCTTACATCTCCAGCTGCCTGTACCACTGAACACTGCTGTAATACAGAGAATTTGTCACCTGATCATATAATCACTGCAAAGCGAAAAAAATCTGAATAAAGATTGGCTGATCCTTTCCTTCAGCAGAGGTCTAGTGACCAATTACTCTGTGTTCCTGTATCTGCAAAACTGCCCTAGCATTAACCAGTATAGGGTTAAATCAGGTGGTATATAAGGCAATCTCACCGCCTGTCAAACGCCCTCTAAAAAGTGGCCCTAACACGGGCCAGAGGTCACCACACTTCACCATGAGTGTGAAAGCGCCCTTTGTGTTCCCGGCCACAGCATAAGCAGCTCTTTTTTTTGCAGATAGTTCTACTTGCCTTCCTCTTTTCCTAGGATGTAATAGAGAGATGGATGATCAAACTCTGGATTGAAGCTAGATGTTTGTCAGAGAGGACTACAGCAACCAATTCATCTTTAAAGACCCATTTACAATAAATGAAATAGTACAGCTTTAGTTTTACTGGGAATATTTCTGGCTGCATCCAAAGTAACAGAGATCAAACAAAACCTTGGTGTGAAGAACCTCACCAGGCTTTTCTAGCACGTTGCAGCGTTACCCTTTCCAGCATCTCTTGGTCCATCAAAGCTTCCCTGATTTACAAAGTATCTGTGTGCGGCCAGCTTGTGACTCTTCCACAAATACCTTGACTCCTCTCTCTCTCTCCTCTTACTACAACAATCCCCTTTTCATCATATCTCTGCCCACTGCCTACTTTCATCTTAAATCCTCCTCTCTTATCTTTGGATGTCTGTCTCCTGTTTAGTGCCAGGATTCCTCACTGTCTGTATTCAAAACAAAACTAGGAGCTCTAGAACGCAGTCAATGGCCTTATCTGTATAACCATAACATCTCGCTGTTATTATTCAAAGTACTAAACCATGTTTGCACTGCCAGAAATATTTTGCATAATAAACATTGCCTGTTTTTCCTTTAATAATCCCGTATGTTAAGCACATTAATTTAGGCTAAAACAAACACGCAATACGCTCACCATCTCTGTCCTTCACAAGTTCCAGATCAGTTGTATAGAATGTCATAGAAATGTAATGGCTGGTCTAGCATGGGAATCTGCCTCAGAACAAATCTCATTTACTGAAGGCTAATTATACTCATTGTTAGCTTAAACATACTACTCACACTTCCCTTTGTAATTTGTATTAATGGGGGTGACAGTCAGTAATGAGTTGGTATAATTTCTTCAAGGATATAAATTAAAACTACCTATTATAAAGCAATCAATGTGCTATGCCATGATAATACATATCCGTAGGGCTCCTTGAATGTTCAAGGAGAATATTAAAGGAGGGTGGTACCAATGGACATATGATGATCCTACTACAATACCAGCTAGATTGGAAGGACTGGGAAATAACCTGGATATTCACTGGATAACAAAGACCCCAACACATACCGTCTCTCAGCAGACCTTTGTGAAAGGAAATGCTTTTCAGCTGGGATAGATTATTTAGGTCCATTGAAGGCAAAATGGATCATTCAGTGGTTGGATCATCCATTCACCATCTTCTACTATATACTGACAGATTGCATGATTGGATTTTCCATATTTTTGTAAATGCAACATATCTACATTTATTTTATTACTGACTATAATAAACAAAATCTATACAAAACACTATATCTAAAATGTCCAAAAAAAATAATAATAAATAATAATATTCATAATAATAAAATTATATAAATATCATACTGGATTTCTATACTGATATGGACTGGGTAATGTGTTAGAAACGAAAGGATGTCCACGTCGTTTGATGGAAATTAAAGTTATTAACCTACAGAGGGCTGAATTCAAAGAGACCCCGAAAATCAAAGTGAAAACATGATGCAGCAGGCTAGTCCATTTTGCTGAAATTTCATTGCAGCAACTAAAGATGGTAGTTTGTATGGCTCCCACGTGCTTGTATGCATGCCTGACAATGTCGGGGCATGCTCCTAATGAGACAATGGATGACGTCCTGGGGTATTTCCTCCCAGATCTGGACCATAGCATCACTGAGCTCCTTAACATACTGAGGTGCAACCTGGGGGCGTCGGATAGACCAAAACAATGTCCCAGAGGTGTTCTATTGGATTTAGTTCATTTGAGCGTGGGGGCCAGTCAATGGTATCAATTCCTTCATCCTCCTAGAACTGGCTGCATACTTTCACCACATGACCCACTGCACCAGCTTAGGGTCTGACAATGGGTCCAAGGATTTCATCCCGATACCTAATGGCAGTCAGGGTGCCATTGTTCAGCCTGTAGAGGTCTGTGTGTCCCTCCATTGATATGCCTCCCCAGACCATCACCGACCCACCACCAAACTGGTCATGTTGAACAATGTTACAGGCGGCATAACATTGTTCACAGCTTCTCCAGATCCTTTCACCTCTGTCACATGTGCTCAGGGTGAACCTGCACTCATCTGTGAAAAGCACAGGGCGCCCAGTGGCAGACCTGCCAGATCTGGTGTCCAAGAGAAAATGCCAATCGAGCACCACGGTACCAGGCAGTGAGCACAGGGCCCACTAGAGGATGTCAGGCCTTCAGGCTGCCCTCATGAAGTGTATTCCTGATTGGTCAGGGACATTTATACCAGTGGCCTGCTGGAGGTCATTTTGTAGGGCTCTGGCAGTGCTCATTCTGTTCCTCCTTGCACAAAGGAGCAGATACCCGTCCTGCTGATGGGTTAAGGAACTTCTACGGCCCTGTCCAGCTCTCCTAGAATAACTGCCTTTCTCGTGGAATCTCCTCCATGTTCTTGAGACTGTGCTGGGGGACCCAGCAAACCTTCTGGCAATGAAATGTATTTATGTGCAATCCTAGAGGAGTTGGACTGCCTGTGCAACCTCTATAGGGTCCAGGTATCGCCTCATGCTACCAGTAGTGACACTGCCTAGCCAAATGCAAAACTAGTGAAGAACAGTCAGAGGAGTAGGATAAAAAATGTCAATGGCCTCTACCTGTTAAACCATTCCTGTTTTGAAGGTTGTTTCATTGTTGCCCATCTAGTGCACCTAATTGAATTAACACCAAAGCAGCGGAAATCGATTAACAACCCCCTCTGCTACTTGACTGACCAGATCAATATCCCAGGAGTTTCATTGACTTGATGCTATACTCTGATTAAAAAGTGTTCTTTTAATTTTTTAGAGATATAGAAAAGATATAGAAAATATATTTTATATATATATATATATATATATATATACACACACACATACACATACAAACACACACTATTGTCAAAAGTTTTGTGACTCCAGCCTGTACACATATTACCTTTAATGGCATCCCAGTCTCAGACTGTAGGGTTCAATATTGAGTTGGCCCACCCTTTGCAGCTATAACAGCTTCAACTCTTCTGGGAAGGCTGTCCACAAGGTTTAGGAGTGTGTCTATGGGAATGTTTGACCATTCTTCCAGAAGCGCATTTGTGAGGTCTAATTCATATCAAAGGTGTTTTATCAGGTTGAGGTCAGGACTCTGTGCAGGCCAGTCAAGTTCCTCCAGCCCAAACTCAATCATCCATGTCTTTATGGACCTTTCTTTGTGCACTGGTCCAAATCGTGTGGGGTTGTATTTCAGGGGTTTGGTTTGACCCCTTAGTCCCAGTGAGTGGAACTCTTAAGGCATCAGCATCCAACAATTTCATGCTCCCAACCTTGTAGGAACAGTTTGGGTATGACCCCTTCCTGTTCTAACATGACTGCGCACCAGTGCACAAAGCAAGGTCCATAAAGATATGGATAAGAGAGATGGGGTGAAGGAACTTGACTGGCCTGCCCAGAGTCCTGACCTTAACCCCACAGAACACCTTTAGGATGAATTAGAGGCCTTCTCATCCAACATCAGTGCCTGACCTCACAAATGTGCTTCTGGAAGAATGGTCAAACATTCCCATAGACACACTCCTAAACCTTGTGGACAGCCTTCCCAGAAGAGCTCAAGAGCTAGATTTTTTTCCACTGATGAAACCTGGTACAAATAAGCAAATGCAATTTTCATTGAATTGTAGGCCATGACTTTTAGTAAGCCAAGTATCATGTCATATCATGGTCATATTGTAAGGAATTATGATTTCTACTGAACAGTACTCCCTTCTGTAACACAAAGAAAATTTCTCTGTGTTTAGTATTTATCACAAACATCGCCATTACCAAATACAGTTGGCAAAGTGTATGGGTTGTGTTAAGACGTGTTATCTGAACCATTTGCATATGGGAGTGCATATACCTGGACCAAAAAAGCCTTTTTGACAGTGTGCCACATAATGTTGAAACCACTGTGTTTTTACAAAATATAAATGTAAAAACACAGTGGTGTATAATGGGCCAAATGGCAATTACTCAAGAACACAACAAAGTAGGATGTACAGATAGAAGATAAATCTCTTTACTCCCTCTTTGAAAGGAGAAGTTTGCTGCACTGCACTTGACCTTAAAGTGATATTAAAACGTGCCATTTTTACTTACCTGCTCTATGTAATGGTTTTTCACAGAGCAGCCCGGATCCTCTTCTTCTCGGGTCCCCCGCTGGCACTCTGGGCTCTTCCCCCCTGCTGAGTGCCCCCATAGCAAGCCTCTTGCAATGGTTGCACTAAAGCATGCTCGCTCCCGAGCCACCTCTGTGTGTCTATGGGACACACAGAGCATGGCTCAGTCCCGCCCCCCACTTCCTCCTCCCTGGCTGTGATTGTCATTGAGTAGGCAGAGACCCGGGAAAGCAGAAAAACTTCTGCCTTTAGAACCACTTTAACAAACAGGATACCTGTCTTTAATGTTATAGGGGGTGATTTGGTGAGAAATCCAATCTATTGTGATGTTATTGGCCTTCTAAAGAAGTCCTTATTAAGAGATACTCTAATATGGAAGTATAGTTATTCCATAACAGAGCAGTAATGTCCCTTATGTGAAATTACTGCCATACTACACTGGTTTAGGGAAATAGCTAAGGTGAACTAGTAAGTCAAACTTTAGACCACTTAATTTCTTTAGTAGGGATGAGCCAAACACCCCCCGGTTCGGTTCGCGGCAGAACATGCGAACTGACAAAAAGTTTGTGCGAACACCGTTAAAGTCTATGGGACCCGAACATGAAAAATCAAAAGTGCTAATTTTAAAGGCTAATATGCAAGTTATTGTCATAAAAAGTGTTTGGGGACCCGGGTCCTGCCCCAGGGGACATGTATCAAAGCAAAAAAAGTTTTAAAAACATCCGTTTTTTCGGGAGCAGTGATTTTAATAATGTTTAAAGTGAAACATGTTTTAAGTGAAATAAAAGTGAAATATTCCTTTAAATATCGTGCCTGGGGGGTGACTATAGTATGCCTGTACAGTGGCGCATTCTTCCCGAGTTTAGAACAGTCCCTGCAGCAATATGACATTTCTAAAGGAATCAAATCCATTTAAAACTGCTTGCGGCTGTAATGTATTGTCGGGTCCTGGCAATATAGATGAAAATCATTGATAAAAACAGCCCATTACCAGGCCCTTGGGGTCTGGTATGGATATTAAAGGAGAACAGAAGAAAAAGAAGAAAAGAGAAAAAAGAAAAAAAAAGAAAAAAAAAGAAAAAAAGAAAAAAGAAAAAAAAGAAAAAGAAAAAAAAATGTGTGGGGCCCCCAGGCCCTATATACTCTGAACAGCAGTATACAGGCAGTCCCCGGGTTACAAACAAGATAGGGACTGTAGGTTTGTTCTTAAGTTGAATCAGTTTGTAATTTGGAACAGGTACATTTTTTAAGTGTAGCTCCAGCCAAAAAATCTATTTTTAAGCTTTTTGGATAACATAGGGAAGGGTTATCACCCCTGTAACATTTGTTTTACTGTCTGTGCCCCTGTTCAGAAGATTTCACCTCACTTTCTGTCCCAATGACAATTGGATTTTGAAAACATTTAGTTATTAGGGAAACAAGGATCGGTGATAAAGCATCAGTGGAGACACCTTTTTCCCATATTAACTCTTACAGGAGAGAATTTCCCTTCCTAGGGGTAGATTTCCTCTCACTTTCTGTTGTCTCCCTCCGTTTGTAAGTAGGAGTCATTTGTAAGTCGGATGTTTGAAAATAGGGGACTGCCTACATACACTATACAGCCTGTCCTATATACTCTGTGGAAAATTGGGCCTTATGTGTTGGTGGTACCAGAACACAGCAAGCCCTCACAGTTACTCTTGGTGGGCGCTGGAATGGGCCCTTCTGTGAAATATCATATCAAGAATTGTAATTACATGCCCCCGTTAAACAGGGGCAGAAAAATTCGGCATTTGGTGGTGGTTGTGGTCGTGCCACAACACTGTAAGCACTCACAGTTACTTATGGTGGGCGTAGGAATGGGCCCTGCTGTGAAATATTAGATCAAAAATTGTAATTACACGCCCCTGTTAAACAGTGGCAGAAAAATTGGGCCTTAGGCAGTGGTGCCCTGAACCAAAAATATTCTTAACAGCTATCATCATGAAGGTTGAGGAGGAATAGGATAGTCACTCAGCATAATAGGATAGTAAATCAGCATAGGCAGTCTTCAAGGGATCCCACAAATCAATTGGTTACATCAGCATCAGGTGCTTGGTAACTGGTGATCCAAGAATCATTCATTTTTATGAATGTGAGCTGATCAACAGAGTCTGTGGACAGGCGCACTAAGCAGCACTGAATGTGTGTTCAGAAAGAACGCTGGATGCAGAACTGGCCAGTAGCTCAATTGCATATTGAGCTAGCTCTGGCCAGTGGTCCATTCCCAAGATCCAGTAACCTAGTGGATGTTCTGGTGGAAAGATCTCCAAGTCTGATCTTGCCCCTAGATATTCCTGCACCATGTAATTCAGACGTTGGCAATGGTTGCTGGAACCGATCAGACCTGGGTGCTGAGGACTGAAGAATTGTCTGAAGGCATCAGTCAACCGGCCACCTTCTCCACTGCTCTTTCTGTGACCGAATGAAGCCTCAGCAACATGTTGTCCAGCACCAGGAAATTGTAACCTCCCAGGCTCTGGAAACGCATTGAACAAACCTTTCTGCAAGGCCTCCCGAAGATGTTTCATCCTCTGCTCCCTCTGTGAAGGCTGGATAAGTTCTGCAACCTTACCCTTGTAAACGTGGCTCAAGAAGGGTTGCCAGCCAGTAATGATCCCTCTCCTTGATACAACGAATCCTAGGGTCCTTTCGCAGGCTTGGCAGGAATAGGGAGGCCATGCAGCGTAAGTTTGCAGAGGCCTTCTACCCTGAGTCCTCTGGGTCACATGATCTGCAACCACCTCTTCCCAGCCACGTACAACTCCATGGGTTTCTGGGGACTGAAAAAGATCCCTTGAAGACTGCTGCTGATGCTGAGTGTTATCCTCCACCTGCATGCTGACACAATCCTCATTTTCTTCTTCCTGTGTGATCGGTGGTCCAGCAGGAATACTATCTGGATAAAGGGGGCCTGGAGAGGTAAGGAAGTCCTTCCCTTCCTCCCGCTGTTCTGCCTCAAGTGCCCTGTCCCTTATTCCACGAAGCGTGTGCTCCAAGAGGAAGACAAGAGGGACAGTATCACTGATGCATGCACTGTCACTGCTCACCATCCTCGTGGCCTTCTCAAATGGTGACAGGACAGTGCATGCATCCTTGATCAGTAGCCACTGGCGTGGCGAAAAAAAGCCAAGCTTCCTTGATCCTGTCCTGGTGCCATACTCACACAGGTACTCATTGATGGCCCTCTGCTGCATGTGCAGCTGCTGCAGCATTGCAAACATTGAGCTCCACCTGGTGGGTATGTCACAAATAAGGCGGTTCTTGGGCAGGTTGCATTCCCTTCGAAGGTCAACCAGCCCAGCACTGGTATTATATGACTGGTGGAAATGACCACAGACTTTCCTGGCCTGCCTCGGGAGATTCTGTAAGCCCAGGTATCTGCTCAATAACTGCTGCACCACCAAATTCAGGACGTGAGCCAAACAGGGAACATGGGTCCAATGTCCCTGTCGGAGGGCGGAGGGGAGGTTGGTGCCATTGTCGCATACAACCATTCCTGGCTGAAGCTGGTGTGGAGTCAACCACCTCTGAGCCTTCCCCTGCAGAGCTGACAGAATCTCTGCCCCAGTGTGGCTCCTGCCCCTAAGCAGACCAACTCAAGCACCACATGGCATCTTTTTGCCTGAGTGCTTGCGTAGCCACTTGAATGCCTACGGAGCACCAATGGCTAAGAGGACAAATCTGCAGAGGAAGAAGCCATAGAGGAAGAAGAAGAGGAGGGGGTGGAGGAGAGAGCTGTGACAAAATCACCACTAGCATTTTGGAGGCATGGTGGTGGAACAAGCTCCAACAATACTGAACCCTGTCCTACATCCTTCCCAGCTGCCAGCAGAGTTACCCAGTGTGCCGTGAAAGAAAGGTAACGTCCCTGTAGATGCCTGCTGGACCATGAGTCAGTGGTAATATGCACCTTACTGCTGACTGCCCTGTCCAACGAGGCCAAGACATTGCCTTCCACTTGCTGGTAGAGAGCCTTATGTGAAAAGAAATGGCATTTAGGAACCTGCCACTGAGGTACCGCACATTCCACAAATTCATGAAAGGGGGCAGAGTCTACCAGCTGAAAAGGCAGCAGTTGCAGTGCTAGCAATTTGGCCAAGCTAGCATTTAGACGCTGAGCATGTGGATGGCTGGGACCGAATTTCTTTCAACGGTTTAGCAACTGGGGTAGGGAAATTTGCCTGCTAAAATCTGATGTTGGTGTACCGCTAGCAGACTGGCCGCAAGTACTTGGGACACCTATTTCTATATCTTCATTCTTCTCAGTGCAGGTTTCTGAGAGAACTGGAGGTATAGTGGGGTTGAAGATCCCAGCTGATGAGGAGAAAGGAGGGGTCCACCGTGTTCTTTGATGTGGGTCTTTTAAGTGCTGTTGCCAATGGACTGCATGGGAGGTCTTTTTTTGTCTGGTCAAGCATGTGGTGCCCAAGCGGCTGCTGTTTTGGCCACGCTTGATACGCTTCAGACATATGTTGCAAACAGCAATGGTGCAATCTGCTGCACACATGTCAAAAAAAGGCTCACACCAAAAAAACTTTACAAAATATGTGGGGAGTCAGCAGCGCCCTGCACCTGCTTAGCTCTGCGGTGTGATGCAATAGGGTGGCTGCCCTTAAGCTGCCCCCTGGAGGGCATCCTGCCTCATTGGAGATGTGCCTCCTCCTCTCTTCTATCAGCCACCCAAGTAGAGTCAGTGACCTCATCATCCCCTCCCTCCTCATCACGGGAGCAAACTTGGCAGTGTGTTGCAGCTGGGGGAACATAAAAGCCAGTTGCTTGTCCTTCTTGGGCACCCCCTCTCTCTAGGCTCACGTTACTCCCTTCCTCAACCTGGGTACCATCATCAAACCCTTCAAATCACTGCGCATCTTCCTGCAGCATGTACCCAACACTGTGGACGAATAGTTCGGGGGACTCCTCCGTGCATGATGTTGGGGCTAGGGAAGGAGTGACTGTTGACATTAGGCTGATGGAATAGGCTGCTTTGGCAGCTGCATTGGCAGGCAAACTACTCTGAGCCTGGGTGACAGAGGATGAGGAGGATGAGGACGGCTTTGTTATCCATTCCACCAACTCTTCTGCATGTTGTGGCTCAATAACATGGTCATCTGCAGAAAAAAAAAAAAAAGGACAAGCTTGCCCCACGGCCATGACCAGCACTGTTGACTGTAGACACAGAGCCTGCTTGCCCTCTTTTAGTGGCCTGTGAGCATCTGCCTCTCCTTGGTGGTATTCTGGAAATGCTGGAAATTTTGTTTAGCAAAACCACACTACACTGTTTTGTGTACTGTGTAAACCACCAGAAAAGTAGTAGCAACTGCACTATGGGTGCACTGTATTGTGTACACCGCCTGAAGTATATTATAAAAAGTACACCAGGAATGGATATATATATATATATCCTGCTCAATCAAATTTACACTCTCTCTCCATCTCTCCGTCCACGCCAACAACACACTACACAGGGACGATGTGTAGGCAGCCTTATATAGTGTGGGGCATGGACTTAGTCCCCCTGAGCCATAATTGGCCAAAGGCACCCTGCCATTGGCCAATTATGGCTCTCTCAGCTGAGGGCGCCGGGATTGGCCAAAGCATGCGGGTCATGGTGCATGCTTTGGCCAATCATCATACAGCAATGCACTGAGATCTTGCAGTGCATTATGGGGCGTTACGCGGTGCTCAAATTTGCCGCGAACGCCCCATAATGTTCGTTTTTCGAAGAACGGGCGAACATCCGATGTTCGAGTCGAACTCATGTTCGACCCAAACATAAAGCTCATCCCTATTCTTTAGTGAGCTTACATGATCTACTGCAAGATCTGACTCACACAAACCAGGTAGCTCATCCATAACACTCAGAGTGAAGATTATAACCCCCTACTACTGTATATACAGTATGCTGATACTTCTACACACACCCTAGTATATCCCATCAGAAACAGTGTCAGAATTTAAACTGGACTTAGTATCAGCCTCTTGCAGTTCCTGCACATCAGGGCTGGAGTGTGAGAAAAAGAATAAACACAAAGAGCTAATCAGTTCATGCACTAACAATGAGCATGCTGATAGGAGGAGAAACTACAGAGCTACAGAATGATGAGCTCACTACTGTGCTGCTCCTCCATATGTTATCCAGTAGTGTTGGGTGAAGAGTTTTCGGCCCGAGCATGAGTCCGGGGCGAACATTGGCTGTTTGCCCGCTAGGTAAACACCTGAATTGTCGGGGCATCTGACCGTTTGTTCGGCACGCCGAATGGTCACAATGCACTGCGCCACCACACAGTGCATTGGAAGCCCTGATTAACTGAAGCAATGAAAGCTTTGCCCAATCAGGGCATAGCACTGTCTGAGCTATGTTTGGACACTGTCATGATGACTCTATCCAATCATGGCTCATTGCTCTTATTCCCACCCCACACTATAGGGATCTGTTCAGTGCTACTAGCGAGTTAGTGTGTTATAGTGGGCTATTGTGATTCTATTGTGGGTGTAAAGTATCAGTTTAGTGTGAATCTACAGTAGTGATAGTTCAGTCAGCGTGAGTGTAGTGCGACCATTCATCTTTTACTTTAGTGTCATTTTAATGTGAATCTAGTGACTTTCAGCGAGACTGCAACATTGTGGCAGACAGATTGGACACCTGACTTTTTTTTTTTACACATTTTTGGGAACCAGTGGCATTATTACAGTGCTCAGTGCTAAAAAATATACACTGACATTGTACTAATGACAGGGAAGGGGTTAACATCAGGGGCGATCAAGGGGTTAACTGTGTTCCCTGGGTGTGTTTACTAACTGTATGGGGGATGGGCTACCTGGGATAACACAGAGATGTGTCTTCCTGCATAACAGAAATACAGGATCTCAGTATAATCCCCTGACAGAACGGAGATCTGCCTTGTTTACTTTGGCAGATCCCCGTTCTGTCTGTGTGGGGAACGATCGCGGGCGGCCAGCAGACATTGAGTCCACCAGACCCGCTAATTGGCTCCCCCGCTGGCCAATTGGAATGCCCACAAAAGCTTATGCACGAACTACCGTATAACTGCGGCGGCTGGTGGGCAAGTGGTTAAAGAAATTTTTAATTTTTATTGTTATTTCTCATTTTGATGGTTTCTTTGTAAGCATCAATAAATCACTGCTAATTTAAAAATGATGTTTTTTTACCAACTTTTTTTTCATTGATACATGGCCCCCAGGGCAGTACCTGGACCCCCATAACCATTATATGCCCAATTGCTTGCATATAAGCCTTCCAAATTGGCATTTTTGTTTTTTACAGTTTGGGTCCTATAAACTTTAATGTGGTTCGTTATTCGGTTCCAAACTTTTGCGAAATTCTGCCGCAAACTGAACAGGGGGTCGTTCGGCCCCAAGTCTATTATCCAGTCGCAGGCTGAGGGGGGCCCAGGGCGACCGGGCTCAGAGGTAGTGGGTTGAATGATGTTGGCTATCAGATGGAAGACAAGAAATACTGTGAGAAGCAGCTCTGTATTGAAGGTAAATATTGCAGCAAGCACTTTTAAAGGGCTATTCTTTTTTATCATTTGCTGGAGTTGTCCTAAATTGAAATACCATAATCACAGTAAACACCACAATATCCAAAAATCAGAGTATGCAAATCTTCTTATACTAATTTATATAATGTATAGTGATACTGAAGTTGATACCAACAGTGGCAAAAGCAGCCAGAGCTCCATATACTAAATTGGTAACACTTCCTATCTTTGAGGTTGCTTCATGGCCCAAGTTTTTCTTGAGCAGCGGCCTGTAAATAACAGAACAGAACTAGTAAAGGTTGTCTTTGCCTCATTTTAAAAAAGAGATGAGCACAATTACTACAACAAGCACTTGGGCAAGGAGGGAGTGCTTACAACCTTGGAAACAGGTTTACAAAATTGGTCGTTTAGAGAATATGTTAATATCTTTTGATGATTGATGGTAGATAAATCTTCCATCCTGCTTTAAGAAGGAGCACTGAGACTGAGTTGAGGGACTAGTTCTCCTACCACCCCCTACATCTCCATTCTCTACCAAAGATGCCACTCCAGGAGATGATGGAACATAGTTGCATAGTCAGCATTTTTTGCATTATTTAGTGGCTGATATCCAACATGGAAAGAGACTTTTACACAGCAACTTTCAGGTATGTAGACACATTTATTCAGCATTTTCCAGTTGCAGCAGTAAGTAATTATAGTTTAAAGTCCAGAGATCAACTTTTAAATGAATGAGAACTGAGTATGTTCATGATATGTTCTCTTCCTTTGTTTAAAAGTATTGTAAATGCTCTTGTGTTACACAGATAAAGCATTTGTATTTACTTTCAATGATAGGCAGTCATTCCATGATAGCAAAAACTCAGCAATGTTTGACTTTTCGCATCTGCTGTAAAATGATCTCCCAGAAAGCAACAGAATTAAAAAATGCTAATAAGGGAACTTAGTATTTGAATCCAGATGTTGTCAGCTTGGAATCCGTGCATATGTGACAATTATATATACTGTAAATAGACTTTCCTCAGTCCCAGCAGTAAATAAAATAACACGCACATTACTGTCTTTAGTTTTTACTATTTGGTACATCTTTTAAAGTCTGACCAGAGAAGGGCAAATGTTTCACTACGAACAAAGGTTGGTGAGACAGTTGCCTTTTTTTCTAAGGTGCACTCTTTTCAAATCCTCAACATGAATATACACAACACTGCTTACCTATTCAGTATGAATAGGAGAGAGGTACAGAGGGTAAAAAAATGGCATGATGTGTAGTAGAGGAGTGCAGAGGGTATGAGAGCAAGCAGTATGGGCAGTAGAGGAGCACAGAGGGTATAAAAGTGGGCAGGAGTGCAGAGACTATGAGAGTGGTCAGTATATACTTATTTAACCTTTAGCGTTACCTACAATTCTACTTCCTTCTCTCCTCTTCCTTTCTCTGTTGGGGTCGCCCAAGGTTCTGTTCTTGGACCTCTCCTATTTTCAATCTACACCTCCTCCCTGGGTCAGCTGATAGCCTCCCACAGCTTCCAATATCATCTCTACGCTGAAAACACTCAAATCTATTTCTCTACCCCTCAACTCACTTCTTCAGTCTCCTCACATATCAATATTTTACTATCAGATATATCAGTCTGGATGTCACGCCACTTCCTCAAACTTAATATATCCAAAACCGAACTTATCATTTTTCCTTCCCCACGTGCCACTTCCCCTGATCTCTGTCAAATTGATGGCACTACTATCAGCCCATCCCCACATGCCAAGGTCCTAGGAGTAGTCCTGGACTCTGAACTCTCCTTTAAGACTCACGTCCACTCACTGTCCAAATCTTGCTGCCTCAACCTCCGGAACATCTCAAAAAAAAAAAAAAAAAAAGCCCCTTTCTACTAACCAATGACACAAAGCTCTTAATTTACTCCCTGGTTATCTCTCGTCTTGACTACTGCAACTCCCTCCTCATTGGCCTACCTCTGCATACTCTATCCCCCCTTCAGTCCATCATGAATGCTGCCGCCAGACTCAGACTCATCCACCTTACCAACCGCTCTGTCTCTGCTACTCCTCTCTGTCAATCTCTCCACTGGCTTTCACTCACACAACAAATTAAATTCAAAATACTAACAACTACCTACAAAGCAATCCACAACTCTGCTCCCAGCTACATCACTCACCTAGTCTCAAAATACCAACCTAATGGTTCTCTTCGTTCTTCTGAAGACCTCCCGCTCTCTAGCTCACTCATCACCTGCAGGACTTTTCCAGAGCCTCTCCAAGCCTATGGAACTCCTTACCCCAATCTATCCGTCTATCTCCTACTCTATCAGCTTTTAGACAATCCCTGAAAACCCTCCTCTTCAGAGAAGCCTATCCTACTCACACCTAACAACTGTATTTTCATTTTGTCCATCTGGTCATCCCCCACAGCTACTACCCTTTGTTCCACTTGACCCTACCTTCTAGATTGTAAGCTCTAAGGAGCAGGGCCCTCTGATCCCTCCTGTATTGAATTGTATTGTAATTGTACTGTCGTCCCTGATGTTGTAAAGCGATGTGCAAACTGTTGGCGCTATATAAATCCTGTAGTATAATATTATTATTATTATTATTATTATTAAGAGTGTGCAGAGTGTATGAGAGCAATAGTATGTGCAGGAGGGGAGTACAGGGGCTATGAGAGTGGCCAGTATGTGCAGGAAATGAGTACAGAGGGTACGAGAGTGGGCATTATGAGAAGTAGAGTAGTGCAGAGGGTATGAGAGCATGCAGTATTTGCAGCGGAGGAGTGTAGAAGATATCATGGTGGCAAGTATGTGCATGGAAGAAATGTGGTGGTATAATGGTGGGCAATATGCGCAGCACTGCATTATGAGATCAGGCAGTATGTGCAGGAGAAAAGTGCATTGGGTATGAAAGTGAGCATTATGTGCAGTAAAAAAAATGCAGAGGCTATAACAGTAAGAGGTATGTGTAGTAGAGGAATGCAGTGAACTATATGTGCAAGAATGGTGGCTCAGTGGTAACTCTGTTTGGATCCCAGCCAGGACACTAATAGCATAGATTTGGCACATTCTTCTTGTGTTTTCATTGGTTTCCTCTGGGATCTCTGGCTTCTTCCCACACTTCAAAGATATGCTGGTAGGCTAATTGGTCCCTTTCTAAATTGCTGCTAGTATGTGAATGTACTGTATGTATGTTACCTCAGCAATTGTCTTCAAGGATCCCAAGTTCAACAGTGATCCCAATCGAAACTAAAAATCCTTTTAGAACTAAATATTTCTCAAAATAACAATAATCATTTACTATAGCGCCAATAAAGGATCCTGCAGTCCCGGAAAATAGCACCCAATTAAGGCCAATTAAGACTTCAACTCTCAGAAACTGGGCGCAAATGGAAAGCAGCGCTATTGCCGGCGAACAATCTGTCAGATCACATATATACGGGAATAGTGGAAGTCAATGAGGCTCAAACCTGCAATATCCAAAATTCTCACTGAAGGCTTATATGCAAGTTCTTTGCCATAAAAAGTGTATTGGGACCTAGATCCTGCCCCAGGGAACATGTATCAATTGGAAAAAATGTTTTTAAAATGTCAGTTTTTTCAGGAGCAGTGATTTTATAATGCTTAAAGTGAAATAATAAGAATTTAAAATTCCTTTAAATATCGTGCCTGGGGGTATCCTTAGTATGCCTGTAAAATAGCGCATCTTTCCCCTATTTATTACTGTACCGCAGCAAAATTAAATTTCTAAAGGAAAAAATGTCATTTAAAATTGCTTGCGGCTGTAATGAATTGTCGGTTCCCAGCAATACAGAGTAAATATCAAAGAAAAATTGGCATAGGATCCCTCCACCAGTCCATACTAGGTCCTTCGAGTCTGATATGAATAAGAAGGGGAATTCCATGCCAAAAATACATACCAGACCCTTATCTGAGCACGCAACCTGGCAGGCCAGGAAGAACGGGGGGAGGAAGAGCGAGCACCCCGCCTTCTGAACCATACCAGGCCATATGCCATCAACATGGGGAGAGTGCTTTGGGGGTCGGGCTCTCCGTGTGACGTCAATGGATGGTCATGCCCCACGGCTGTGTAAGAGATGCCAGACAGCAGGTGACAACACAATGGAGGAACACGGCAGCGAGGAAGAACACAGCAGTGGGAGAAGTAGGCGGTGGGGGGAGAGACGGCGACAGAAGACAGTGGCAAGAGAGACATTACCAGGAGAAGATGACGGCGGGAGACACGACTCGGGAGAGAAGAAGATCACTCAGAGCTATTTTACATTAAAGGAATTATCAAAAAACGGCAATTTTTTTGTTACATTTCACTGCTTTTTTTTTGGTTTAGGGGTACAATGTACCCGATACCCATTCACATTAGGGGCGCGGGATCTGGGGGGCCTCTTGTTAAAGGGGGCTTCCAGATTCTGATAAGCCCCCTGCCCACAGACCCCCACAACCACCGGGCAAGGGTTGTGGGGATGAGGCCCTTGTCCCCATCAACATAGGGACAAGGTGTTTTGGGGGAGACCCCAAAGCACCCTCCCCATGTTGAGGGCATGTGGCCTGGTACGGTTCAGGAGGGGTGCTCTCTCGTCCTTCTATTCCTGCAGCCTGCCAGGTTGCGTGCGTGGATAAGGGTCTGGTAGGGATTTTGGGGGGACCCCCACGCCATTTTTTTAACTTTTGGCATGGGGGTCTCCTCCGGGTCCATACTAGACCCGAAGGGCCTGTTATAGACCTGGGGGGGGACCCCATGCCATTTATTTTTAAGTTTGGCATGGGGGGGTCCCCTCCGAATCCATACTAGACCCGAAGGGCCTGGTATAGACCTGGGGCAGACCCCATGCAGTTTTTTTTTTTTACTTTCAGTGGATAAGCTGCTGACAGCTGATGACTCATTGTTTGTTAAGGATGTGGTGGCTGGCTTCCTGGGCCCCCAATAAGCAACCAGCTATATACAGTGTTAAAATAACCGCAAAAACATCAAAAATCGCTTCACAAACGCAACAGTTGCGTTTCTGGTGCAGTTCCATGGAAATCGTGTAAAAAGAAAAAAAAAAAAAAAAGACCCCAACCATTTCCAAAAGAAAATGCACTGGCCGCAAAATGCATAGATGTGAACTAGTACCATAGGAAACCACGTTAAATGGACTGGAGAATGTTTCTGCAAACTGCAAAACGCACTAAAAAAAAAAAAAATGCATAGGTTCAGGGCCAGTTCACACTGGAGCGATGCGGTAACCTTGTGAATCCAGTGCAGGTTCCCGCATCGCATACAACTCGCAGACAGTTCACACTGCCATATGAAAACTGCTGGGAGTGTCAGTGGAAAGCTAATGACACCCCCAAATCAGTTTGCATATCGCAATCTGCAAATTCAGGCAATACCCATGCGATCAGATTCTGCTGCGGACCAAGGAAAGGGTCCTGTGCGAGTTTGGTCTGAATGCAATGCAAATTCAACCATACAATCTGTATGGCTGAGTTTGCATCACACAGACATCACATGTGATTTGCAGTGCGGGGCAAAACACATCCGATGTCAGACAGCACAGCAGTGTGAACCGGCCTTAAGGCCCCTTTCATAATTGTGCAACTTGTCCTGCGACTCCTGCATCCATAGACCTCAAGATTACACTGGCATTGCATCAAATCACATCAAATTCGCTGCAAAATCGCTGGGCTTTCAGGTCGCACAAGTGTGAAAGGGGTCTTATGGACCTCAAGTTGTATAAAAAGTCGGCCAAATGTGAAAGGAACCTAATGAGATTCATTGATAACACCTTTGAATTAGGCCCCATTTGCACTTGTGCGACCAATGCCTGTGTAATCTTGCAATATATGAACCTCAAGTCGCATCAAAGTCAAACCAAAGTAGTGCAGGGACGAATTTGACTCACTTGCAGGATGCACAAGTGAGAATAGGGCCTAATTCAAAGGTATTAATTATGAATCTCATCCACACTGCTGCGACCTGAAAGTCACACTATTTTGCTGCCACAACTTGGCCCCAACTTATATTGCACCCTATGTACCTCAATCACATTTCTGCACTGATGTCAATAAATATTGCACCCCGAAGTCACCAAAAAGTAGTACACACTGTCAAATCGCACCAATGTGAACCAGGGTTGACACATACAACACTGCCTATCCACCATCTGAATTCATTACCTGCAATTCTCTACAGCTGTTATAGATAAAGATTCCATCTTTATCATTTACTTGCAGGTGTGCTGAAGAGATTAGTTTTTTTTAGTGCATTATATATATTTTGAAATAAGATATAAAAGAAAGATATTGCACTTCCCCAAAACCACAGAAACAAAATGATGTGCATTCATTTAAGAACATAAAAAAACTATTCTACAGGATATATGGTGCTACAGTTAGCAATTGGGTTTTAAGGGCCCTGCTTATAGGAGCGTCTAAAATTTGTCTAAACCTTAGAGTGGACACAGCTTTACTTTCAGTGTATAACGGTTAACAGCTCATAGTATAACTACTCACCCACCAGCACACATTTTTATGTGCAAGATTATAGAAACATACTTAACAGTCATTATTCTTACAAAGCATTCCACCATAATATTAAAAGAGGCACAAAATATAACACCCACACCATCCCACAATCCACACATACATTGGTGAGTATGTTCTGCTGGAAGCTGCATTTCTGTGTACATGATTAAGCAATGAGGAGATCAAAGAGTAGAAGGTCAGCAGATGCTCCCAAACCATGAATCAGACAGGAACAATACACACAACACTGACAGCATGGCCACATAAACCTAAAAATGCACAAGAATTTCAGCAAACAGCCCTAGTTGGGCATTTGTCAATATGCACAATATCATTCCTTCTCCTCCCCCTCCCCCCCATAAATCCCAGAAAAAAAAAAAAAACCTGGCCTCTGCATAGGCCAAAACCAACCCCCCCCCACTGCAGCCCTTTATGTAAGATAGGTTGTATTGTTAGCACGAAGAGAAGAAAAGATTGAATCCAAAAGATGCTGTAGAATTTTCTTTGTCATGAGCCAGACAAAATTGCAACGATGATCAGTTGACGCGTTTCACACGAAAAAAAAAATGTGCTTGTTCACAAGAATTGTAATGCTCACAATACAAGCTATTTAAAGGTGTATATTAATTCAAACACCTAACACAAAACACCTGTAGTTAAGCAATCAAAACTTCACTGACTAACTGATGTTAAAAACTACTAAATAAATCATTTTACTCTAACTACATACACTATGTTCGCATGGTGGTTGGACCGTAGACAAATTTCCCCTCCCTTCCCTTTCCTCCCTCCCTATCTCCACCTTTTTATTCTTTTATGTTATTTCTTTATATACCTTATACTTTTCTAGTTATACATCTTATCCAACTATGGATACCGTGTTACTCAGTTATATCTACACCAAAGAAGTTAATACACACGTGCGGGTCCACTGTTTTATAGTACTTTTAAGGTTAAATTGTCTAAACAAGACCCCTGTATTATTGTAAAGCTCAATGGTGTAATGCTGTATTTCATGTATAACATGCAAAACTCAATAAAAATCATTAAAAAAAAAAAAAAAAAAACTTCACTGACAAAAACATTTCTTAAATGCTAAAACATCTGATCACAAAATAGTCAAAACAAAGACAATGTAAAAACATGTAAACAAGAAATGTATTAAAAACAAAAATAGAAAAATTAGTGAAAAAATGTGTGTGTGTGTATATATATACATACATATACATACACACACCCCAATATAAATCACATATATCACTGTATAACAAATTAAGTCTAATTGTGTGATTTAATACTTATTATTAAAGACTTTTTAAAAACTGTTCAAGGATAAGAGGAAACACTAAGATGCTAAACCATGTACATGATGGAAAAAATGTGCATACAGATATAAAAGCAACCATGTCCACACACATGTTGGATGTTCTCATCCAACATCAATGCCTGGCCTCACAAATGCACTTCTGGAAGAATGGTCAAACATTCCCATAGACACACTCCTAAACCTTGTGGACAGCCTTCCCAGAATCTGTTCTAGCTGCAGAGGGTGGGCCAAATCAAATTTTAACCCTACGGACTTAAACCTCATACACACGATTGGATTTTCCAAGGGGAAATGTGTGATGACAGGCTGTTAGCGGAAAATTTGACCGTGTGTATGCTCCATCAGACAATTGTTGGCCAACTTTCCGTGGACAAATGTTGGATAGCAGGTTTTTAAATTTTCCACCAACAAATGTGTTTTGTCGGATTTTCCGAGCGTGTGTACACAAGTCCAAAGTACAAACACGCATGTTCGGAAGCAAGGACGAGCCGGAAGAGGTCGGTCTTGTAAACTAGCATTCGTAATGGAGAATTCACATTCATGACGTGGCAAATTATGAAATCTTGAAATGCACATTCTCTTCTTTAATGGCCAAGTGTTATTCTCCACATTTTTTTTTATTGTGCATTAAAAAACAAAAAAAAACAAATAAGATTAAACATGCTATCTGCCAATAGAATTTAACCAAAAGTGCATTCTATGGATCCAAAAATATAGAAAATATACCAAATCAAATCATTAGAGATTTGTACAATTATGGAGGCAACATGGACTGTCGTGTTGCGGTATAAACTTACAAAAGTCGATATATAAAAAATATAAATTTATTACACACAATACATAGTAAAACGCCTTCAATAGTAGTATATAATGGGTGCTGCTATACATGGAGCATCCACTAATCTGACACACAATTGGAAGAACTAGGATATGTATAGTAATTCCGCGCTGTTACACACTGAGATTCGTCTTCCAATAGTAAACTCTACATGTTTCGGGGTGACCCCCTTCTTCAGGAGTATATTTAGTCAGAGAATGATCTACAAGAAAGCATATGAATCAGTTATGTAGTATTAACATCAAAGAAACATAACTAATAACCAACCTGCATGGTATACTGTCATGCATCTCAAATCAATAAGGATAAGGTCTAATATACCCCTCTTATACAACCCTCAACATTAGGAAATAAAACCCAAGTGAAATGATTGATTAGGAGCAAAGAGTAAACTCACCCACATAACCGGCACCAGAATTTTGGGCGTCACAAAGGCCAAAATTGTCAATTTCCCGGGCGAGTGCGGGAACCAGGAAGAGTGAAGTCACAGAGAGAGACTGTTGCATGAAAAAGAGAATACTTTAAGAGTAGGTACTGGCATTTAAGGAATTCATAAGGTGGAGAATTCAATCTCACAACCATTGTAATTCGGGTAATTAAATTCAAAGAGTACAATCAAAGCATTTCAATTAAATGGTACACACCTATGTAGTCTTCACTGAACAAAGCATTTAATTATGTGGGGAGAGAATGAATTGTCCCAGTGGATATTGAAATCAGGTGTAGCTGAAAATAGTCCAAGGAACCATCTATAGCCACATGTGAATTCTATATAGTATATAAAAATATTAAAGAGGATACTGATTAGAATGATTGAAACGTCTTATCGCAGATCTAATCCTAATGAGAGTAATCAAAAGGAATACCAACCTAGCTGAGAAATCTCAAAACGCATTGTTGAGATCACATCATGCAGGTTGGGTATACACAATTTAGATCCAGGTTTCAAAAAGTATTCAAGATTAAGTATTGCATAAGATTTCAGACAAACACCAGATCGACCATGATCTGTGAAAGAGCATATCTTTTAGCAATGATTCATACAGCGACGCATCACAGACATAATATCAATATATATATAGCAAGACACATACCAGTCAATCAACTCCACGGAATATCTCTCCACCACCAAACAAGCTGCCACAGGGAACACCTAAAAATCAGTTCCCATTAAATACCATGAGGTACACCTGATTCCTATCCATAGTGCATCATTAGCAAGGGCCAGGGCGCCGCAATATGACATCAACGGAAACGACTCTAGCTCGGTTCTAGCCTTATGGCACCCAATTATGATTTTTACATTTTTTTTGCCACCAGGCTCTGCCCCCGTGCATCGCAACGCTCGCAGGGAACGGAGCCTGGCACAGAGAGGTTTTGGGCAAAAGACAGAGCCTGCAGACAGCGCGGGGGGACATCGCAGGATCCTGGGGACAAGGTAAGTAACCTGCTCCAGGATCCTGAGATGTAATCCCGAGTGTGGCTTGGGGTTACCGCTAATGGTGCTGAAATTTAACCCCGAGCCACACTCGGGAAAACCGCCAGGGAGGTTAAAGATATTTCAGTGTAGAAATCACTTTTTCACACAGTTTAAAAGCCGATTATCATTAAACAATATACCGCATATTTCAGTACCATTTAGGCAATTATATCATGCTCTAAACATTATTTCCATGTGCACTACTCCAGGTTTTAGCAGGGTAAAGCCTCGTACACACAATCGGATTGTTGGCCAAAACTTTTGTCCGAAGGGCGTTGGCCTAAACTTGTCTTGCTTACACACGGCCACACAATTGTTGGCCAACAATTACAAATGTAGTGACTTACTACGTTGTTTTTCAGCTCTTTAGCGCCACCCTTTGGGCTCCTTTTGCTAATTTTATGTTAGTAGAAGTTTGAGTGTTGATTCATGCTTTTCATTTCACACTTTTCATTTTGCGCTTTTCAGTTTATTTCTGAACGGCCGTTCGTCAACCAGACATGTTGCGGAATCAGAGGAGATAACGTGTTATTTATTATTGGCCTTGGAGTTATTGCTTTGACATTTTTTTTTGTTTGAATAATGATTTGATTTGGTATATTTTCTATATTTTTGGATGCATAGAATGCACTTTTCGGTTAAGTTCTATTGGCAGATAGCATGTCTAATTTTATTTGTTTTCTTTTTTAATGCACGATAAAAAAATTGTGGAGAATAATACTTGGCTATGTGTTTTACTTCAAATGACAGTTTAGGAGTAGGCAGTTACATTTAAAAAACTACAATGTGAAATTGACAAGGGACACCAACATAGTTGTATCTCTGATTTTAAAAACTACGGGATAATGGTATTGTGGTAACTTGCCCAAATAAAAAAAAAAAAGCATAATAATATTATTCTTGATATCACTAGAAAAAAAAGCCTTTGAAAATTTGTTTGCAATAACTCCATCAGTATTCATTATTATCCCATTAAAGATGAAGAGAATGTGCACTGCATTTTGAGATTTCATAATTTGACACGTCACGAATGTTAATTCTCCATAACGAACGCTAGTTTACAAGACCGACCGCTTCTGGCTAGTCCTTGCTTCCGAGCATGCGTGTTTGTACTTTGGACGTTTGTCCGATGGACTTGTGAACTTGTGTTCTGAAAATACGTCAACACATATTTGTCTGCGTAAAATTTTAAAACCTGCTATCCAACATTTGTCCACGGAAAGTCCGACAACAATTGTCCGATGGGGTATACAAACAATCAGATTTACCGCCATCAGCCTGTCATTGAACATTTCCCGTCGGAAAGTCCGATCGTGTGTACAAGGCTTAAGGGTTTGGGAGCTATTTGATTTTGGGAGTATTTTTTTACCAGCACTATAGTGAATACAGTTTTAGCATTAATTAGTGCGATTAGCGCTAATTTGAGGTAATTAGCACCCCGGCGCTAGAGTAAATGACCCACAAAGTGTCTTAGAACTGGTAATTTGTATTTTATTTTTATTTTTTTAATTGCAGCAATTGTATTCTTCTCAAGTGGCTAACGTTCCTTTCTCCACTAAGAGCAGTGTGGAGCAATCACTTTTCATTTTAAATATGTGAAGTGTAATATGCACATTATATTACCATACCAAACAAATATCATAAATGTCTGTCACAAGAAGCATTCTGTAGATTTTAAATCTTAAAAGTAATTGTTTTGAATGAGAGAGCTACTATTCGTGTCATTACAGATGAGCTGATAAACTACAAAACAGTAGCGATGTTATGGGAGAGGGATCGATGCAACTTCGGTGCACTCATAAATGAAACAAGGTCCATAATCTATTACAAATTTGGGGGACAGAGATGGGGAAACACGAGTTTTCAAGAGTATGGATCTTGGATTGTTAATCACTAAAGTCCACAACAAGATGAATGTAAAAAAGTAGAAACACAAAGTCCACAGATGAAGACTTGGATATTTGTATTAATCCAGGTGAGTGGATGACCTCCTTAGGACATCAGTAGGAGGACAAGTGAGAGAAGTAGATCATGGGAGATAGTTCTTCCTTATAGTGCTGATAGTGCTTCCTTAGTGATTTTTAATCCAAACAGTTGTACATGTCAACCTTTTAATCTTTTATTTTTTTTTGGCCACTATCAGAATCCCTTCCTTCCTCTTTTTATCGTCTCTATTGTTTTTATCCCTTCCAATCATGAACCCTCCCAGTGTGTGAAGGGACATTGACTGATTGAAAGAAATAGAGTCACATAATCTCAGCAGATGCATGTGCATCTTTAGGTTTCGTGGGCAGTGGCTATTTATGCACCTGATCCACTGATTTTATGTATACAGATTACCTTTTTTTATCATGTAATTCCCTTTCCCGTCCCTCTTTGTACTTATACATATGTTTTTATTCATGTACAATGCCAGGTTTATATGATATGCATGTATGTGAGGGTATATACACAGACCAGTGGTGAGGCCCATTCTGTCCCAGTTACACTGAGTATGTTTTTAACAATTAGTTTTTATTTAGATTTGTATACATACCTATTAAAGTTTTATATTCTCTCATATATTTTTATATATATTTTTCTCCACATTTTAAAATTTCATTTTTATGTGTTATATAACTTAATCAGACATCTGCTTTTATGATAATTTCTCCCAACGGTTTGTCTGTCAGGAGTAGATTGATCTATCTCACAGCATGTTATGCTGACAGACCAGCTACCTCTGTATATTTAGGTTGTGCCTCCGTCCGCTGTGCATTGTAAGCAGGGAGATGCGCAGTGAGCTCGTTTCCACCTGTTAACATGGAAACCGAGAATTCACCAACCAATAAAATGGCCGTGCACACGGTCTTCCGACTAATGGCAGACACGGCTACAAGAAAATGGCCGCCCATTAGATACAATGGTTTAGACTATTTAAGACAGCAAAGTGCCTTTTCTTTTGTCACCTGATGAAGTCACGTGATTGATGATGTCACGCGTAGGGATGGAATGGGCACTTCATACTGACTGAGGCTAACGAGCTCGCTGCTCGTAGGAGATAGGCACCGGTTTGATACTTTTGAATGTGAGTACCTGTATCTGTTATCAATAAAGCTCTATCCTTTTAATATACTACACTATCCGGTACCCCCTTGTCCTTTATTATCGGTTCACCCACATTTGAGGCACGGAGGCAGAGATAGGACCCGCACTGGTCCAGGACCCCAATTAAAGACCACAGCCACCTGCATTTTTCTGCGGTTTACCGATCACCGCCAGGCGTGGAGGCAGGGACAGAACCCGCACTGTCCAGGACCCCAAGTAAAGACCACAGCCACCTGCAGTTACTTCTTTGCGGTTGACCTAGCACTGCTAGGTAAGGGGCCACTGCTTACTTGCAGTGTGATATATACACGAAGAGGACACAGATTTTACTTTTTCCAGGCACCCCACCTCTATTTATCTGAGCACATTGAACTTTTCATATTGCACTATAGAGGACATTATCACTATCACTATCATTGTATTGTGGATATTATCACTATTGTATTTTGTGTTCCTTCACTTATGCACACAGCTGCATGATATCTGGACTTTCTTTTGCAGCAGATTATATAGGACCATACACTGCTGTTACACTGTGTGATACATTGGAGTGTTTTAGGTCACTCAGCACCATGCACTTTTTATGCGTTTTTTGCACGCCCTAACAGGAAGTATTTTACCACATTGAGGTTGCAGATTGATTTTGTCGATTTTTAGACTGTTTTATTTCAACCGTTTTAGTTTATGTGTTATTAATTTGTAGTTGGATTTGGCACATGCATTTTTGTTCACTTGCACATGATTTATCCATTTGTTTATTATTTCATTTATTGCAGGCATTTGCTAGATTTTGCACATATGTATGTGTTTAATTCGTAATGGGGATATCGGCATGATATTTGGTTGACATTTTTGATATTGATATTCCCCCAATGGTTTGGACCACACTTTCCAGCAGTCCTCTACGTAGATTACTTACAGCAGCATTTCTGGATAGCGCAGCACCCTCCCTGTCTATTTTTCGTTTGGGTTCCGTTTGACCCCAATTTTTTGGTGCATGCAGCTGTCCATATATTTACTCTTTTCTTTTCCATTACGGTAGCGCAGGAATAATTCACACCACATTTTAGTTTATACATTCACACATTCCCGCAGCAACCATGAAAGTGTTTTCTTTTATGGAGAAAAGAAAAATCAACCTAGAAGAAGTATTTAGTACTACCAATACAAGTAAGAATAGAACTGCTGATTTGGAAAGCCTGATGAGGAAATTGGGACATAACATGGAGAAGAAAGTAAGCCTATGGTGGGACATCAGTACTTTTGAGACCTACCTAAAAGAAAGCTTTGTCCCAAGGAGGCTAAGATGGGATGTACCCCCAAATGATGGTCTAGTAGACCAGGAGTCGAATGACGAATGGTTGAAATTTTTCAACGATAAGGGTCTAGAACTTTTGAGGTTTCTATTAGAAAGGAAACAAAGGAAGACTAAAATAATAGACCAGAACATTGCCGAAATTAGGGAAGAATTGGAAGTTTTTAAAGAAACAACTGAGTTTAAAACATACACTACACAGCTGAATAAAGACCTTACTAAAAAGGACAGAGAGGTACAACAAAGGAAGAGTAAAAAATACATCAGAGATATTAACGATTTTCGGAATGATCAGGCTTTTAAATGGCAAAGCCAACTGGGAAAAACGGATACGGGCTCAACTTACTCAACACCAGAAAAAATAGTGAGAGTTCACTCACAGCAGATGAAAGAACCACCTTTACAGAGCCCCCAAAGGAGGGGATACTATGACCCAAGAGATGGAAATGGAGGAATGACACCTAGACAGCAATATCTAGAAGGGAGATATGGGAACCAGTATCCATACACCCCCCCATCGAGCGGATAGAAGACCCCAGCAGAATGAGAGGACACCGCAGAATGGAGGAAGGAAATCGTTTCATTGGAGGAATAATAGGAAGGTGCAAAATGGGAACAACTGGTATAAAACCCTGCATGACCATAGAGACCATAGAGGACCTACACATGAGTATAGGGAACAGAGAAGGCCATACGAGTACAGAGACAACAGAGGAACAGTATACGATCACCATGGACCACGAGGAAGAAGCCCCGGTCAAGACTATGGATATGGGGAAAGAAGAGGACCACAACAAAGAGATCATCGTCACCACGAACGAAGTCCGATACCTACCTATAATTATTATGCTCCACTTACAGATCGAGACGAGGAGAAGAATAGCCAATATAGGCAACACCCCTCGCAGTACGATGGTTCCGACTACACCAGGCCTTTTTTAGATAGAGGCAGGGAAAATCGCCTTCCGAGATATGTAGACGAGAACAGAAGTCTCAGAAGAAGTCAAGAAAGAAGAGAGGAAAGCGATCTGGAAAGAGAGAGCAAAAGAAAAAGAGAGTGAAAGGAGAGGGAATTTTTAACCTTAGTGGCCAGACATTGACGCACAAAGAGATAGGGGTTTTGGACAAAGGACTCAAGTATGCACCTTCGAGAAATTTGGATAAATTCCAAACACACTTGGGGATCAAGAAATTCGTGAGGAAACTCAATATTGCTAAATATATCGTGGGAAACCCACCAAGGCCTAGACATGTAGAGATTTGTGATGAAGGCATTTTACATAGTACACTGCGAAACAAATCTGTTTTTAATCCATCAGTTAGGAATAATAAGTATATTGAAGTTTTTAAAAGAGTGGTTTTAGATGACATCAAAGATCTGAAGATTAAGAAGAAAGATGAACCTAGCCACATAAAGAGCGGTATTCGGAAACTTACAAGAAGGAAAGATCTGGTAATATGACCAGCAGACAAGGGAGGTGGAACTGTGATTTTATCAAAAGAACAATATAATAAAAGATATATTGATGATGTCTTCATACTCTGGAAAGGCGATCCGAGCCAACTTACCTGTTTTCTAGAAAGATTGAATACCAACGACAGAAATATAAAATTATCCTCGGAGATTAATGAGAAAAAGGTAACATTTCTGGATCTAGATATTATACAGGAGGACACCAAACTATGGTCACGAATGCACTTTAAAAATGTTGATAGGAACAGTTACCTTCCTATAGAGAGTTGTCATCATAGGAATTGGTTGTTTAATGTCCCTAAAGGGCAACTTATGAGGGTAGGACGGAATTGTACCCACCTGAACACCTATCTAGAACAGGCAGAATTAATTGGACAGAGATTCGCCACAAAGGGCTACGACCAAGAGTTTATCAGAGACAAAATATCTGAAGTAAAAGAAATGGACTGAAAAAAATTGATTAAGGATAAAGCCACAAAGGAGACGACATCAGCGGTAGTACCCATAATCCTGGATTTTAACGCACAGTATAGGAGAATCGAGAGGATCATTAAAAAACATTGGCATATACTTCAGGCAGATGAGGATTTACAGGACAGGTTATCTTCCAACCCCCGATTTACATACAAGAAAGCACCAACCCTTCGAGACAAAATTGTGAAGAATATAATTGATCCACCTAAGAATTTTCATTCTTTACGGGAAATGGCTTCTTCCCTTGCAAAAGATTCTTTGCTTGTTTGAGAACAAAATGTCCCAATGAAAAGAAATTTTATTTCACATTAACTAGTACGGGAGAGACATATAAAATGAAAGCATTCATCTGTTGTAACACGGAAGGAGCGGTATACGCCCTAGAAGGTAGTTGCGGCCTACAGTATATAGGCCTCACTAAGAGACCCCTCTGGGTAAGGATCAAGGAACATGTGAATAACATCCTGAATGGGTATGACAAACATAGTGTATCCAAACACTTTTTGTTGTGTCACAACAAAGATCCCACGCAATTAAGATTTTGGGGAATTGAACCATACGTTAGGCACTGGTGAGGGGGCCACAAGGTTAGGACCCTCAGCCAGCTGGAATCCAAATGAATATTCACATTAGACACATTTTCGCCAAGAGGTTTGAATATCGAATTTGATCTGAACTGCTTCCTTAGTGATTTTTTAATCCAAACAGTTGTACATGTCAACCTTTTAATCTTTTATTTTTTTTTTGGCCACTATCAGAATCCCTTCCTTCCTCTTTTTATCGTCTCTATTATTTTTATCAATTCCAATCACGAACCCTCCCAATGTGTGAAGGGACATTGACTGATTGAAAGAAATAGAGTCACATAGTCTCAACAGATGCGTGTGCGTCTTTAGGTTTCGTGGGCAGTGGCTATTTATGCACCTGATCCACTGATTTTATGTATACAGATTACCTTTTTTATCATGTAATTCCCTTTCCCATCCCTCTTTGTACTTATACATATGTTTTTATACATGTACAATGCCAGGTTTATATGATATGCATGTATGTGAGGGTATATGCACAGACCAGTGGTGAGGCCCATTCTGTCCCAGTTACACTGAGTATGTTTTTAACAATTAGTTTTTATTTAGATTTTTATACATACCTATTAAAGTTTTATATTCTCTCATATATTTTTATATATATTTTTCTCCACATTTTAAAATTTCATTTTTATGTATTATATAACTTAATCAGACATCTGCTTTTATGATAATTCCTCCCAACGGTTTGTCTGTCAAGAGTAGTTTGATCTATCTCACAGCATGTTATGGCAATAGAGCAGCTACCTCTGTATATTTAGGTTGTGCCTCCATCCGCTGTGCATTTTAAGCACGGAGATGCGCAGTGAGCTCTTTTCCACCTGTTAACATGGAAAGCGAGAATTCGCCAACCAATAAAATGGGCGCGCACACCGTCTTCTGACTAATGGCGGACGCGGCTACAAGAAAATGGCCGCCCATTAGATACAATGGTTTAGACTATTTAAGACAGCAAAGTGCCTTTTCTTTTATCCCCTGATGAAGTCACGTGATTGATGACGTCACGCGTAGGGATTGAATGGGCACTTCATACTGACTGAGGCTAACGAGCTCGCTGCTCGTAGGAGATAGGCACCGGTTTGATACTTTTGAATGTGAGTACCTGTATCTGTTATCAATAAAGCTCTATCCTTTTAATATACTACACTATCCGGTACTCCCTTGTCCTTTATTATCGGTTCACCCACATTTGAGGCACGGAGGCAGAGATAGGACCCGCACTGGTCCAGGACCCCAATTAAAGACCACAGCCACCTGCAGTTACTTCTTTGCGGTTGACCTAGCACCGCTAGGTAAGGGGCCACTGATTACTTTAGTGTGATATATACACGAAGAGGACACAGATTTTACTTTTTCCAGGCACCCCACCTCTATTTATCTGAGCACATTGAACTTTTCACTGTAGAGGACATTATCACTATTGTATTGTGGATATTATCACTATTGTATTTTGTGTTCCTTCACTTATGCACACAGCTGCATGATATCTGGACTTTCTTTTGTAGCAGATTATATAGGACCATACACTGCTCTTACACTGTGTGATACATTGGAGTGTTCTAGGTCACTCAGCACCATGCACTTTTTATGCGTTTTTTGCACACCCTAACAGGAAGTTTTTTACCACATTGAGGTTGCACATTGATTTTGTCGATTGTTAAACTGTTTTACTTCAACCGGTTTACTTTATGTGTTATTAATTTGTAGTTGGATTTGGCACATGCATTTTTGTTCACTTGCACATGATTTATCCATTTGTTTATTATTTCATTTATTGCACGCATTTGCTAGATTTTGCACATATGTATGTGTTTAATTCGTAATGGGGATATCGGCATGATATTTGGTTGACATTTTTGATATTGATATTCCCCCAACAGTTTGGACCACACTTTTCAGCAGTCCTCTACGTAGATTACTTACATCAGAATTTCTGGATAGCGCAGCACCCCCCCCTCCGTCCATGGGAGATAGTCACAACCAACATTGAGAAAGCTTACCAGAAATATCGGACTCGAAAGAACATATGCCTGATGAGTCGTTAAGGCTTGTGGTGAAAACACACCAGTAGATAGCAACATCCACGTCTGCAGTCACTGGCACGAGTGAATGGTGGTCACACTGTCCTTTGGATGCTTCCCAGTAGATAAATGATTTCAGAGGGAGGTTAGCCAAATCTTTCCCATAAGCTCACAAGATGCAACCAAAAATGAAACAAAGTTCTACATAGTGTAAATCCATATAACAAAGAGTATTTATTAAAAATTGGGAACACTCACATTTGAGCAGATATAAAAGCGCTTGTAAAAATGACTGAAAAGTAACGCAATGGCATCAGCAAGGCTCGTACCAACGCGTTTCGTCTAAAGAGACATCATCATTCCCTCCAGATGATGTCTCTTTAGACGAAACATGTCGGGACGAGCCTTGCTGATGCCATTACGTTACTCTTCAGTAATTTTTACAAGCGCTTTTATATCTGTTCCCAATTTTTAATAAATACTGTTTGTATGATGATGTTTGTTTCATTTTTGGTTGCATCTTGTGAGCTTATGGAAAAGATTTGGCTACTCTCTCTGATATCATTTATCTATTGGGAACCATCTGAAGGACAGTGTGACCACCATTCACTCGTGTCAGTGGCTGCAGACATGGATGTTCCTATCTACTGGTGTGTTTTCACCACAAGCCTTGACGACTCATCAGGCATATGTCCTTTTGAGTCCAATAGTTCTGGCAAGCCTTCTCAATGTTGGTGGTGACTATCTCCTATGATCTACTTCTCTCATTTGTCCTCCTACTGATGCCCTAAGGAGGTCATCCACTCACCTGGATTAATATAAATATCCCAGTCTTCATCTGTGGACTTTGTGTTTCTACTTTTTTACATTCATCACGTTGTGGACTTTATTGAGTTTATCATTATAACTTATGTGTTTACACATGTGTCACTATTAGTGTATGTAAATAATGTATATTTTAAATTTTCACATCACCTTATCCCCTTCCCGCCGACCGAACGCATATATGCGTCCTCGGCTTTCCGGGGTTATACCGGGATGATGCCCGCAGCTGCAGGCATCATCCCGGTACCATTGTTTTCAGCGGGCGATCGGCTACCCGAATATAACAACCGATGCGGCTAAAAGCCGCTCGGCTGTTATACTGGAGGAGCGGGAGGGGACATCCCCCCCCTCCCGCCGCCTCCCGCCGCTGTTACCGGGCCTCCCGTGCGATCGGGAGGCCCGGTGTCCATTCGGGAATCTCCGGCGGCTGGGGGCGGGCTGGAACGAAGCTGTGAGCGGCTTCGTTCCAGCCTTCTAATTGTAAACGCGGAAGCAACGTCATGACGTCACTTCCCGTTTACTCGGCTGCCAATGGCGCCGAATTTAAAAAAGTACACAGTATTCAGAATCGCCGTTTTCGGCGATCTGAATACTTTGAAGTGTAAAGGAGGGATGGGGGGTCTTTTAGACCCCCCATCCCTCCATAAAGAGTACCTGTCACCACATATTACTGTCACAAGGGATGTTTACATTGCTTGTGACAGCAATAAAAGTAAAAAAAAAAAAAAAATTTTTAAACACAATTTATAAAAGTACAAAAATAAATAAAATAAATAAAAAAAAAAAAAAAATTTTTAAAGCGCCCCCGTCCCCGCGAGCTCGCGCAGCGAAGAAAACGCATACGGAAGTCGCGCCCGCATATGTAAACGGTGTTCAAACCACACATGTGAGGTATCGCCGCGATCGTCAGAGCGAGAGCAATAATTCTAGCCCTAGACCTCCTCTGTAGCTCAAACCTGGTAACCGTAAAACATTTTTAAAGCGTCGCCTATGGAAATTCATAGGTACCGTAGTTCGTCGCCATTCCACGAGTGCGTGCAATTATAAAGGGTGACATGTTTGGTATCTATTTACTCAGCGTAACATCATCTTTCACATTATACAAAAAAATTGGGGTAACTTTACTGTTTGGATTTTTTAAAATTCATGAAAGTGTCACTTTTCCAAAAATTTGCGTTTAAAACACCGCTGCACAAATACCGTGTGATAAAAAATATTGCAACAATCGCCATTTTATTCTTTAGACTCTCTTCTAAAAAAATATATATAATGTTTGGGGGTTCTAAGTAATTTTCTAGCAAAAAATACGGATTTTAACTTGTAAACACCAAATTTCAAAAATAGGCTTAGTCATGAAAGGGTTAAACGATCTCATCATCTAGTGACTGTTCTTATTAGCACTGCACATTTATCTGTTATTATTCACTTACCATGCAGAGTTTCACCACATTTTGCACTCTTCAGTTTTATTAAATCAACCCCCTTGTGTTGTTTTTGACAGTTGTTATTGTTACATAGTTACATAGTTACATAGTAGGTGAGGTTGAAAAAAGACACAAGTCCATCAAGTCCAACCTATGTGTGTGATTATGTGTCAGTATTTCATTACATATCCCTGTATGTTGCGGTCATTCAGGTGATTATCTAATAGTTTCTTGAAGCTTTCAATGCTCCCCGCTGAGACCACCGCCTGTGGAAGGGAATTCCACATCCTTGCCGCTCTTACAGTAAAGAACCCTCTACGTAGTTTAAGGTTAAACCTCTTTTAAACCTCTTTTCTTCTAATTGTAATGAGTGGCCACGAGTCTTATTAAACTCTCTTCTGCGAAAAAGTTTTATCCCTATTGTGGGGTCACCAGTACAGTATTTGTAAATTGAAATCATATCCCCCTATTGTTCATTGTCTTTCAAATTGAAAAACTTGACCGAGGATTTACAGGGCCCCATTATACTTTTTCAAAGCAGTGCGTTGCAGTAACACATGCATGTGTGAGTTACTGCAGCACACATTACCTACCTTAGCACATTTTGGTGCATTGTGGTGCAAAGAAAAATGCTGCATGGTGCAATGCATGTTAATGTATAACACAATGTACATGCATTTACAACACACAAGAATGACAAAGTTTAACGTGGCCTTAACAGCTTATAATATTTTAAGGTTTGGGTAACTAAGGTAGTCAGTACTAGAAGGTTTTGCCTTAAAGTGCTTGTAAAGGCTGGTTTAAAAAAAAAAAATAACAAACATGTTATATTTACCTTCTCTGTGCAGTTGGTTTTGCACAGAGCAGCTTGGATCCTCCTCTTCTCGGGTCCCTCTTTGCTGCTACTAGCCCCCCCTCCTTTGAGTGCCCCTCAGCCAGCAGCTTGCTACCAGGGGGCACCCAAGCCAAGTCAGAGCTCCGTGTATCCATTCAGACATGGAGCCCCTACCTGGCCCCACCCCCTCTCTCCCCTGATTGGCTGACTGACTTTGATTGACAGCCACAGGAGGCAATGGCGCCGCTACTCTGTATTAGCCAATCAGGAGGAGAGTCCTGGATGGCTGAGGGGATCGTGGACATCGCTGGAGAGAGAAGGGGCTGAGGTAGGTAATTAGGGGGGGTGCTGAGGAGGGGCTGCTACACACAGAAGGTTTTTTATCTTTTTTCCAATACTTTATTTTTGCAGAAGAACACAAATACAGAGACCACAGCCATGTAATGAGTTCCAAGGAACAAATCCAAGAATAAACCGTCAACATCACTCAGGTTATTACATATGTACAATAGACTAATGTTCAGACTGTGAGTGTCAGGGTCTAAGGAGTCTCCATATCCCATATAAAAATGTTTGCACGGTGGACGTTATAAGATCTAGTGAAGTGGGCTGGCTGTAGTATTTGCCAAAAAGACAAACCTGACTGGGCTAGGTCATTCATAATTTGCTCTCTGGTCATCCATTGTCCATTGACAATAAAATGTCGGGCCTGTGAGCAGTCAGCCATTTTCAGGTCCTGGAAATTGGGGTCCAGGATTAAAAGCCAGATTGCCCACTAGGAGCTTAAGCAGTGAAGGTAATGGCGCCAACGAAAAGTCATGGAGTGCCTTCATATAAATCTTCATAGTCTCCCCTATCCTAGGGTGGTCCAGTATCCATCAAGGAAGATCTGTTTTTTATCTTAATGCATAGAATGCATTAGGATAAAAAAAAACCTTCTTCCTTTACCATTCCTTTAAGTAATGTGTCCATTTCAATCTGTGGCAAATATGACTTTCACAAACTGCCCAAAAAAATTAAATATCCCTTCTTTGTGTACAAAATTGCCATATAACTCTCATCAATGCTCAGGTGATTAGCTTACTGTTTTTCCAGAAATTCTGCACAGAGCTCAAGGCAAAATGTCAGGCATCCTCAGCAATATCCTTAGGTCTACTGCAGATAGCCTTTCTTCTCAGGAGAAGCAGGTGGAGGATGTAAAGAAGGGTCTGGGACTCAGGAGATGGCAACCCAGAGCGATCTCTCAGTGCTCTGCATCGGTGCTGATTGAGAGCAGACCGCAAGAGTACCACCCGCGGGGGGTGGGTCCTGGGGGAAACTCATGCGGTCGGGCTCTCAATCGGTGCTGATGCAGAGCACTGAGAGATTGCTCTGGGCGGTCATCTCCCGAGTCCCAGATCTCCGCCCCCCCCCAGCTGCAGCACAAACCACCACTGGGGTCTATACAAATACAAAGGTGCTGAAAATACAGTTTTATTCATACTGTAACACCAGGACTGATCGTCAAATTGTAGAAGGCTCAACCCTTCTTCAGATATATTTATCATATTGACTGGAGCTCAAGGGACACTATTTACTAAAAATGTGCAATTTTCTGGAAAACAAACTATACTGTTGCTCTATATTGTGACATGTTAGAAATGTATTCACAAAGAGTTGAAAAGCTACTGAAAGGTTCACTTTAAGGAAACTATTGCAATGACCTATCACATTATACAGAAACAAAAATGATCAGAATCTGTGATAAATTATTTAAAAAATCTTGCAAAAATACAAGGGACCTGGAAGTTTTTTCCCCAACAATTGTAAAGAACAGAATATACTAAATCATCCTAGAAAATCCCAGAAAATGTACAGTATATACCAAAAAAAAAACCTGGTATTTTTAAGGTGACACAATATATTCATAAAATCATCAAAGTTTTATTGTAGTATACAAATGCATGGGGGGAACCACTGTTAGAAATCCCCCAAAAGAAAAAACAACCAGAAACACCCAAAGATACCAGACTCGGTTTGCATAGGGGCCATGTTTCTTACCTCTTAACTGCTTCAGCCCTGGAAGATTTTACCCCCTTCCTGACCAGAGCACTTTTTGCGATTCGGCCCTGCGTCGCTTTAATTGACAATTGCGTGGTCGTGCGACATTGCACCCTAAGAAAATTGCTGTCCTTTTTTTCCCACAAATAGAGCTTACTTTTGGTGGTATTTTACCACCTCTGCGGTTTTTATTTTTTGCGCTATAAACAAAAAAGAGCGACAATTTTGAAAAAAAATGCACTATTTTTTTACTTTTTGCTATAATAAATATCACATTTTTGGTAAAAATCTCAATAAACATATATTGATTGGTTTGTGCAAAAGTTATAGCATCTACAAAATAGGGGATAGATTTATAGCATTATTATTATTTTTTTACTAGTAATGGCGGTGATCTGCGATTTTTATCATGACTGCGACATTATGGCGGACACGTCGGACAATTTTGACACATTTTTGGGACCATTGGCATTAATACAGCAATCAAATGCAATCAAATTCATTGATTACTGTAAAAATGTCACTGGCAGTGAAGGGGTTAACACTAGGGGGCAGTGAAGGGGTTAAGTGTGTCCTAGTGTGTGTTCTAACTGAAAGGGGGTGGGGACTGTGAAGGAAAGATAACAGATCGTCTGTTCATACACTATATGAACAGACGATCTGTCTGTTTTCCCCTCAGAGAACCAGCCACAGGGTGAAGCAAAGTTACATAACGTAGTTTCGCCCAGCCGTGCCATTCTGCCGCAGCGCAACTGCGGCGGCTGGTCGGCATGTGGTTAATGTCTGTACCAACTGTCTACAACGCTTCCATTATGGCATACGGCCACAGCAAAGGGACCGCCAACCCGTGGGCCTATTTGTAATCTCTCAGATGACCTACCTTGATTATCACATGTTTATATCCTAATTGCCAAAATAGTGAGAAATTGGCGAATATTCATGTAATATATGATGATCTGATTTGCATTATTGATTTATATATTATGTTTCTATTCATCTATAGTGGCACTTTATGCAGTACTTTACAAGTCCCCTAAGGAAGCCAGTGATTGGTGAAACATGTTGAGCTGAAGTTACTGCACCTACATTATGGCCGCATGGATTTTCTATGATGTTTTTATGAATATCACTGCTTTTGATGTTTGTATACTACAATAAAACGTTGATGATTTTATAAATATATTGTGTTATGCAAACTGTGGCACCCTAAAAATCCATTTTTTTTTTTTTTTTTTTTTTTTCAATGTATATACATTTTCTGAAATTATTTGGTGGGATGTGGTGCCTTGATCCTTGGATACCCGGGCTAACTACTATATTGAATATAAATCATCATACCCCCAATGTACAATATGAGTATAATACATTGTTCATTATTATTTGGTAGAATTACAGGAAAAAGTAGTTTCTATTGTACTTTATAGGACTAGAAAACATCTAAAAAAGTTTTGATTTCACTGGAAATGCATAAAACCTCATTTGCACTCATCTAACCCCTTTTCGCCTCAATTAAAATTCAAAATAGTTCAAAGATTTACATATACTGCAAGACTGTTTTTTATCTTCGTTAAATTCTTTATTGAGAAAAAAAAAAAGATTTTTGGAACACACCTGTTGATATTTGATAAGTCGATCATAAATCACTGAAAAAATGTTTTCAAAACAATGTATAAATAAAATATGGGGGTTCTTCAATATGGCAAATTTTCACAACCAAAAATGCATTATAAATGACTATACTTACTACCATATGCACATTCAATTGATTTTTTTATATTTTAAAAATAAAAGCATCAAAAGTTTTCTTTTAACTCCAAACTTTAATAGGAAATGTTCAATTAAACATTGATTAATAGCATTTTGTTAATGGTATCGTAAATAGTAAGATTGTTAAATTTGGACTTTGTTGCTAAATGAAAAGAAAAAAAATGAACAAGCTTTATAAATAAATTAAAATTCTGACCAAAAAGCTAATTACAAGGGTATTTATTTTGTTTGAGATAAGACACATCTATTATCATAAAGATAATTAACTCAGTCTGACAGATCCAATAAAGGGATAAGTTTGTCATTGGCTAAGCCAAAAGCCCAAGGCAAGCAATTTTTATAATTACTAGTTATAACAAGTGGGCTTGAAGAAAATAGTATGTGATATTAACATTAAAGTGGATTTGCATTTGGAGGCAGACCTTTTTTTCAACAGATGATCTATTTACGTGCTATAACAACAAATACACTCACACAACTAAACCATGTTTAAATTACATCCTGGGCGCTTGCACATGTACTTCTGTCAGTATTATTAATGTCCTTGCAAGGTGTAATATACATGAATGCATGCATCAGCGTTGAGATTAGCCTTCACAGAAATTGCATTTGAAGTAGCAAGCAAGCATGCTTTTTTTTTGCCTTACGTCTAATGCTCAATCAAATGTGTATGACGCAGACAGCACATGAGATTGTGCTGGCATTTCTATCTTTGCTAACTTTTTTCTAAAATGTACCAGAATAGTTTATAACAGGTTGGAGGAAAGGACTTCATTATATTTAGAGGCTTGTTTTAGATATTTTAATGCAGGGGTGCTCAACCAGTTATGGGCCACAATAAAATGAAATGGTTCCAAATTTGTAATGCTTTATTTTGAATAGCAAAATGAACATTTTCATCCTGCAGCTGTTGAATCTGGCAGGATGGAGGAGGAGAAGTCAGATTTCAATGGTTAATAAGTGTAAAATTATATCTGCGCTTGAGTGAGTAAAAGTATTAAAAATATATATATGAACAGCAGTTGAACACCATAACCCAGTTTGGGCACCAAACTAAAATACAAAATATAAAGTGCAGTGCAAAATTATACAATAAATTGACACCATGCCTGAGTAGCATGTGATAGCTATGAAGTGAATATGTGCAATAACCACTGTGACTAATGTGCAATAGTACAAACGCAAAAAAATTAATATATGACAATGCATAAATATGCATTAAACTGTAAAGGGCAATATCAATAAAAAGTGCCAAATGTGATGGCAAAAACAGTGCAAATATATAAAGTTCATTAGTGACTGAAATTCGATGGAAGAGATCCCATGTGAAATATGAAGCGTGGATCAGATGCTTGACAGTGTGATACCTATTTATCCTTTTTTGGTGCCTGGTGACTCTGCTGAGAAATTCCAACAAGAAATCCTTTGATCTGATGTGCACAACACCACTGCTGAGCTTCTCTGGATACCATCACATAAGCCTGAAGTGACCCCCAGACTGCAAAGCTGGGGGTCATCGCCATTTGATGGTGGATACTCGAGAGAGGCTTGGACCCACAAAACTAGACACCAGACTGATACAAAGTGAAACAAAGCGCAATCCAGTACTTATTTATCTGGAAAAGAAACTTTGAAGGCACCGATGAATGAAGTTATTCATCGGGTTACTACCACACAATTTAACCCTTGCATTTCAAATGATTAATGGACTGTTAGATTTCAATATTATTATTTTGTGTCAGAGGAATTGCACTATATATTTTTATTAATTTTTCCTAATTTATCAACATGTATTTCCCATCAAAGTAATAGCTTATGAGTGCTGACAGTTGCACACGTATATTATACACATATTGGTTTCGTTTTAGTGTGGTTTATTACATGCAATTTTATGTATTTTTCATGCATTTATGTGCTGGTGGCTTATATATTGAATTTTTATAATTCACGCACACCTATATACACATCATTAGTGTGTTTATCACATGAAATGTATGCAATGTTTATGCAATTTTATGCACGTTTATGTCCTGTTGGCAAAATTTTTTTTTTTGAACTTATCTAATTTATTTATTTGAAGCGAGCTGTGCACTGATTGGTATTTAATTAGAGCGCATCAATATTACATTTTTTATACATAACATTAGGGTGCCTGAACACTTTTGATTGATAGCAGCTTAATTTTTATTTTCAATCACTTTTATATTTGTACTTTGTACTTGTACTTATCATATATTTCATTTCAGCACTTGAGTTTTTCACATTTCACAGTGTGATACCTGTTACCACAGTAAGGTAAAAGGCCTACCAGAAAGCACGAGACCACCCTTATTCAGGGGGGTCATACAGCGCTTATTTGGATCAAAGATCCACTGAAGAGATGTCCGGGTGTCTCCCACCTGAAGCCAGGTGTTGATCAGATAGCCCTAGCAACAGGATATGTGGATATCCAAGGAGAAGAAAAAACTCCAGATAATGTAGTATTGTCTCTTTAAGTATTTTTAATAGCAATGCTGCAAAGCTGCATACATAAATTGAGACTCAAGATGGTTCTCCAATACAAACAAGCAAGAAGGATTCCTTACAAGTAAAAAGTCCATAAAACATCCGTTAAAACAATTGCGCATGCGCAGAGTGTGTGTGTGTAGCGTCCCGACAATCATTTCTCCAGATATGACATCATCAGGGTTACGCTCACACGCCTGCACCCACACTATATATACTCTCTTGGCAAGACAAGGGACGGCTGCCATTGTTCACACAAAATGACCCAAAGGCGCTCTTTGGATAAGCAAGCTAAGCCTATCATGAGTGGAGTAAGGAAATTGCTCTATACATCCAATTGGCAGAATTATTAGTTCGTTGTCCCAGGAAAACACAGACATAGCTAAAACTACAAACCTATGGTAAAGGGCGCATACTGCCATCTTGTGGTGAATCAAAAAATGAATAGCTAGATAAATAATTACTCAATGAACTTTTATGTGTATTGTCAGACCGGCAATTCATTAATAGACGCGAGTAGTTTTAAATGACTTTTTTTCTTTTGAAATGTCATTTTGCTGTCAGACTGTTCTAAACATGGGAAACATGCGCCCCTTTACAGGCATACTATAGACACCCCCCAGGTATGAAATTTAAAGGAATATTACACTTTTATTGTTTCACTTTAAGCATTATTAAAGTCACTGCTCCCGAAAAAACGTCAGTTTTTAAAACTTTTTTTTGCATTGATCCATGTCCCCTGGGGCAGGACCCAGGTCCCCAAACACTTTTTATGACAATAACTTGCATATAAGCCTTTAAAATTAGCACTTTTGATTATTGATGTTCGTGTCCCATAGACTTTAACGGTGTTCGCGTGTTTGAACAAATTTTTTGCCTGTTTGCAAGTTCTGGTGCGAACTGAACAGGGGGGTGTTTGGCTCATCCCTATTGGCTAGAATATGTGGTAAAAAAGCCAGACAAAAGTCATCTGTAATGTCCCCTCAGGGAGGTTTATCACCCAAGAGTTACTGACGATCTCTATTTCTGATTTCCACTATAAGTGAATCTAGGGCCTTACTATCATATCCTTTAGCCATGAACATTGTTCTTAAAATTAATGCCTCCTCAAAAAAATCTTCTAAATTTGTACAATTACGTTTCAAACGTAAAAACTGTTTTTTGGGTACTGCCGTCAACCATGAGTGATGATAACAAGTGTCCAAAGGAATGTATCCATTCCTGTCAGTTGATTTGAAGAAGGTAGAGGTGACAAATTTTCTTTCTTGTTTTGAGATCTTTAGATGCAGGAAATGGATTTCAGTAGGACTCACCTCATGGCTAAAGACTATACCTCTATTGTTAGTATTCAAATAGGCCAAGAAGGCATGAGCAGATTGGATGTCGCCACCCCATATGAAAAGAATATCATCAATGAATCTTTTCCACATAACTAGCTCTGATCGCCTGTCATGTAAAACCATGTCCTCCTCCCATTTTGACATGAAAAGATTGGCCATGCTTGGAGCAAACTTGGCTCCCATGGCGACTCCCTTGGTTTGCAGGTAGTATGCCCCATCCTGACAGAAATAGTTATGTGTCATTGAAAAATCCAGCAATTCCATAATAAAATTGCTCTGTGTGATTGAAATAGTGGAGTCACGGAAAAGAAAATGTTTTACTGCTTCATGTCCCAATTGATGTGAGATTGCCGTGTACAAACATGAGACATCCGCAGTTATCAATAAATAAGTTGTTTTCCACTCTACGGTGTCTAGTATAATAATGACATGTTTGGCATCTTTTAAAAAGGATGGGGTGCGCAACACCAGTGGCTGCAAGTAATAATCTATGTATTTTCCAACATGAGAGGTTATAGAGTCAATACCACTGATGATGGGTCGTCCCGGGCAGTTGACCAAGGTTTTATTAATTTTAGGCAACAAATAAATTGTTGGCAGGCCGGGGGGCAAACGTACCAAATGTTCTCTATCTTTTTTATTTAGGATCCCCATGTCAAAGCCTTTCTCTACAAGTTTTTTTAATTCTTCTTTAAAATGATTTGTGGGATCCACGGACAAGGGGGAATACGTTTCAGAATCAGATACAAGTCTAATCATCTCCTGCGAGTACGATTCCTTGTCCAGGATCACAATAGCCGCTCCTTTATCCACTGGGCGGACAACAATGTCCTTCCTATTACATAGTGTGTCCAATCCTATCTTAATGTCGTGTTGGGGTTGTACAGGTCTTCTTTTTAAGTTTTCTAGATCCTTCACAACCAGATCATGAAAAACATTGACACTGGGAGCTATATTTCCTGGGGGTTAAAAAGTGATGCATTGGATAAACCCAAATGAACAATAACTGATGCATCTCTAACCAGTTGTCTAGTAAAATTACTTAGAAGGTATCTTTTGATGTTTAGCTCTCCTTTGAAGGTCACTAACTCTTCTTTAGAGAGTTCCTTAGTGCTAAGATTGATAATGCCACTCTCTCCTATGTCTTCCTTCTTTTGGGGCGAAGGCGCCCCCCCCCTCTGCTCTCTCTCGGACTCAGCCTAATCAATAATCTTTATCCTTACCAGGAACCTTTTCAATCAATGAACATTTGCAGCAATATCAATTCTGTTTTAGAAAAGCCATATGTTTAGAACATGCCTAATATTTTTCAGGTTTTCCTGTTGGGATAAAGTAAATATACCATTCCTCCATCTATTTGCTCTGGTTTCTATAACTTGATCCCCCACACTGATGGAAATGGGCGCATGGTCAGACCATGTTATATATGAATATTTGACTTTTCAATTTTTTGTAACATGAATTTATCCACCAAAAACAAATCAATACGAGAGTTTGTGTGATGCACATTAGAAAAAAAAAGTAAAGTCCCTTTCTGAAGAGTGCTAACATCTCCAAACATCAAAAAGGTTAGACGAAGCCAGGAATTGGGATAAAGTTGCTCTTCTTTGTTTGGAGCGCAAAGGGTTAGACAGATCCAATTCTCTGTTCGGGATTGTGTTGAAATCGCCAGTTAATATGACATGTCCCTGTTTTAAGGATTCCACTTTTTTCCAGATTTTTTTCAGAAATCTAATTTGGTGTACATTTGGCAGACGTTAACCAACGTGTGTTTAATCTTGAAAAGTTCACAAATTAGAATAATGTACCTTCCAGATGGGTCAAGGTGCGTGTCCAGCTGAGTAAATGGGATGGAGTCTTTAATGGCTATGGCTACGCCACCTTTCTTTTTAGGGCCATTTGCTAGTATCACGTGAGGGTACGTTGGGTGATGAAATGCTGGTGGTTTGTTAGAGATAAAATGTGTCTCTTGAAAGCAGATCACCTCACTTTTTAGTCTGAGAGCTTCCTGCCAGGCCATTTGCCTTTTATAGGGGCTGTTTAGTCCTTTCACATTAAAGGAGGTGATGTTGAATGCCATTTTGTAGGTGTAAAAGAATTATAAGTCACGTACCTGGATGAAGTGGTGGTTATGGGATGAGTAGGTATCAATCACCCAGAGACAAATACCTCCGGTCAAGTATAGCTGTAATGAAAGGCGTGAGACCAAGTTGTGATAGTCTGTAGACCTCTGAGGTTTTCTCTTATGCCGCGTACACACGGTCGGACTTTTCGTCTACAAAAGTCCGACAGCCTGTCCGACAGACTTCCGGCGGACTTCCGGCGGACTTTCGGCGGACTTGCAGCAGACTTTCTAACGAACGGACTTGCCTACACACGACCACACAAAAGTCCGACGGATTCGTACGTGATGACGTACACCGGACTAAAATAAGGAAGTTCATAGCCAGTAGCCAATAGCTGCCCTAGCATGGGTTTTTGTCCGTCGGACTAGCACACAGACGAGCGGATTTCGGGGTCCGTCGTAGTTACGACGTAAAGATTTGAAGCATGTTTCAAATCTAAAGTCCGTCGGATTTGAGGCTGAAAAAGTCTGCTGAAAGTCCGGAGAAGCCCACACACGATCGGATTACCAGCCAGCTTTAGTCCGTCGGCGTCCGTTGGACTTTTGTAGATGAAAAGTCCGACCGTGTGTACGCGGCATTATGTTCTGACTGTGTGTATTCTGTGAAAAAAAAATAAAAGTGAAACAAGAAAAAGAAAGAGTCAAAGGTATAAAAAGTTGGCGATTCCGTCAGAACCTGTGCGGAAAACAACCGCTAAGATTAGGTGGGGATAGTAAAGGTAAACCGAACTGTGTGGCATTCTCCTGGACTATCAGGGGAAAAATATGATATGGCAAGTATAAGCGTTTATTCAGCCTGATTCTGCATCAGAGTTGGGCCCTGTAGGTGGCGGTGAACTGTACGTATTCACGTTCGGGCTCTGGGGTTCCAGAATCTTCCATTCCTTCTGGAGTTGTAGGCCATCTTTGATCATAGTAATCACAAATGACTGATCATCTTTTGTCACCATCAGCTTTTCCGGATACAACCATCTGTATGGGATATGATGGTTGTTTAACGGTTTGGTGATTGTAGCTAGTTGCTTGCGTTGCTGCATTGTAAATGCAGAAAGATCTGCGAAGAAGGATAAATCCATCATTTCCTGCGGCATAGCGTCGCGACGTCTGGCTGCGGCCATGAACTGGTCTTTAATATGATAGAAATGTATACGGACTATCATATCCCTGGGTAGATGCGCTGGGATATTTTTTGGTTTTGGCAGTCTATGAATTTGATCGATCACCAGGTCCTCCAACGAACGGGCTTCTGGGAGAGCCAATTTAATGAGATCAGTAAAGTAGTTTTCCAGGTCTGGGGGCTTGACCGATTCGGGAATTCCTCTGATTTTGATGTTGTTTCATCTTGATCTATCTTCCAAATCTGCTAATTTCGTTTTAATTTGCGTAATCTCGTCGCCTCTGTCATTTTGGGCATCAACCATGTTGTTGAAGGTATTTGCGAAATCCCCCATTTTAGATTCAATGTGTGATACTCTATTGGACACCGCCTTAACCTCTGACTTAAACTGCTGTGTGATAGCCAGAATATCAGAATGTAAAGTAGAACGAAGGGAGACCAGCATATCCTTAAGGGTGGTATCCATTACAGGCTGGTTTAATGTAGGAAAATCTGTAATGGAGTCTTGTAACTCCCTGGTGTCATCTAATGAGGAATTAAATCAGCTTACCTCCTCATTCTCTGCATGTTCCCCAGACATTCTTTGTCTTCTCTTTGCTGGGCTGGAGGAAGCTGATGGAGGTGGGGAGTAATTCTTGAATGACTGGCTTGTGTTGTTATTCCTGCGGCTTCTAGCATTCCCAGAGTCTGTTCTGTGCTGCACGTTGTGGCTGCGTGTGTCCTCTCTCAGGCCGCCGGCGCAATCTTGGCTGTGAGAGCGGCTCAGATATGTGAAAAAATCCATCATTTTCCCTGGTATAGGGCACTGCTTTCTCCTGCGGGGTGTCATCTAGAGTGTTGCCCGCTTCTAATGCGCTGAATTAGAGGTAAAAACGAGGCTTCTGGTCGCTGTAAATCCCCTTTCTGGCCCTGGATGCAGCGGAGCTCTTTCAGTGTGCTGCCATCCGTGCTGTTGGCTAGCCACGCCCCCATAATGGGTCTTCTTTTGTTTATGACTATTTCCCTATACACCCATATTAATGACAATAGAGTAAGTGTGGTAGTTGTCCTAGAGACTGCATAAGGCTATGGCATTTGTGATTGGTGATGAATTTGATGATCAGACTAAGGCCACATTCAATTTAGAAACAGCTGAGACTGAGTCACAGGAATTAAGTGACATCAAACCCCTGTTTAGGGAACATAAAAAACTCATTATTAGATCTTTAACCACTTGCTGCCCGTCCACCGTCATATGACGGCGGGACAGTGCAGCTGTTATCCCGGGCCGCCGTCATATGACGGCAGCCCTTCTAGGCCCTCCAGGGGGGCGCGCGCGCCCCCGCCGCGTCACTCGGATCCCGGTGCGCGTGCCCGGTGGCCATGATGTCCGAGCAGGACCGTGGATCTGTGTGTGTAAACACACAGATCCACGTCCTGTGAGATGGGAGGAGACCGATGGTGTGTTCCTTGTACAGAGGAACACCATCAGTCTTCTCCCCTTGTGAGTTCCCTCCCCCCACAGTTAGAATCACTCCCTAGCAACATAACCCTACAGCGCCCCCTCCTGGTTAAACCTTCATTGCCAGTCACATTTATACAGTAATCAATGCATTTTTATAGCACGGATAGCTGTATAAATGTGAATGGTCCCAAAAATGTGTCAAAAGTGTCCAATATGTCCGCTGCAATATCGCAGTCACGATAAAAAACGCAGATCACCGCCATTACTAGTAAAAAAAATAAATAATAAAAATGCTATAAATCTATCCCCTTATTTTGTAGACGGTATAACTTTTGCGCAAACCACTAAATATACGCTTATTGCGATATTTTTTACCAAAAATATATAGAAGAATACGTATTGGCCTAAACTGAGGAAAAAATTTGTTTAAAAAAAAAAAATTGGATATTTATTATAGCAAAAAGTGAAAAATATTGTGTTTTTTTCAAACTGGTCACTCTTGCTTTGTTTATAGCGCAAAAAATAAAAAACGCAGGGGTGATCAAATACCACCAAAAGAAATCTCTATTAGTGGGGAAAAAATGATAAAAATGTCATATGTGTACAGTGTTGTATGACCGCGCAATTGTTATTCAAAGTGCGACAGCGCTGAAAGCTGAAAATTGGCTTGGGCAGGAAGGGGGTGAAAATGCCCTGTATGGAAGTGGTTAAATCGAAAGTGGGATATTATGTCACTTGAATCTTACATCAGTAATAAAATAATTCCTTGTGGCCTCAGGGAACGAGTAGTCCCGGCCATACATTTACACACAGAGGGATTTCTGGAAAAATGGCAGCAACAATGCATTGATCATGGCCTGCAGATCATAAGACTCATTGTTGAGGAAGAGAAGGAACAATTACTAACACTACAAACCCAGATCACGGAAAGTAGTAATAAACTTGAACCATTTATAGAAAATCCTGAATTTGACAGACTAAATGACCTCCTTAAAAAAGAAATAGATAAAACCCAAAAATAACAACTCAAACTGACAAAACAATCGGGCGTGGGCGCGTGCGTGCGCATGCGCAGGTGTGGGTGCACTTGTGCGTGTCAGTGTGCATGTCAGTGTGCGCGCGCGCAGCTCTTGGCGCCTATTTGAACTGTCAGTGCACTCTGCTCGGTGCTGTCTGATCTGCAGCTCCCTGTGTCCTTGCTTCTGTTACCCTGTTTGAACGTTTGATCTCCTGACTACCCGACTTGCTCCTTGGATTACCCATTGTAAAACTTGGAGTATTTAAGGACGGCAAAGAGATTGAAACCACGGCAGGCGAGGTGGGCTTTTTCTTCTCCAGATTTAATTTCCACATCAGATGTACTCTCCCACATGTTCTACGACTCTGGGAAATCCTTACCTCCAGATACCATTCTCCCTTCAGGAAATTAACTGTTACTCCAAGGGGATCTTGAGTAAGACAAGCCTCTATGGAATGGACCCCATCTGCTGAAGACAATGTAAGGGCTCAAGATGGCTTATTTTGGCACAAGGGTAAAATTGTGGTCTCAGAGGGCCTAAGGGTAGCAGTGCTGGAACTCTGCCACAACCATAAATTGGCCAGACACTTCGACGCTCTGAAAATGGCTGAGCTAATACAGCGCACGTTCTGGTGGCCTCAGCTGGCAAGTGACTGCAAGAGTTATGTGGAGTCATGCATTACCTGAGCCTGAAGCAAGAATAGCCAGGCGAGAGCTTGGGGCCTACTAAAGCCCTTACCCATCCCAGAAAGGTTGTGGAAAATGATTTTGATGGATTTCATCGTGGAGCACCCTCAGGCTGAGGGCTTTTCTACTATCTTCATTGTGGTGGATAGATTGTCCAAGATGGCTCACTTTCTGCCTATGAAAGGCACACCTTCGGCTATGGAAACGGCAAAGGTTTTTATCAAGAAAATAGTGAGGCTGCATGGAGTCCTGGCAAGTATTGTATCTGATCGAGGTGTCCAGTTTACCTCCAGGTTTTGGAAGGCTCTCTGTGGTTTTCTTGAAATCGAGTTGGCATTTTCTTCTGCCTATCACCCCCAGACGAATGGGCAGACGGAGAGAACCAATCAGACTTTGGAGCAATACCTCCGCTGCTACTCTGCCTTCTCACAGGATGACTGGGTCTCTTTACTGCCTATTGCTGAGTTTTCATACAACAACTCCCTGCATTCTGCCATTAAGCAGACACCATTTTTTGCCAACTATGGCTTCCATCCATCTTTCCTGCCCAGTTCTATACCTGAGTGTGCCATCCCTGCAGTCTCTGAAACAATGGACTTCTTCCTCACTAACAATAAACTTTTACAGGAAACCACGGGTAAGACTCAGGAATACAGCAAGAGAAAGTTTGACAAGAAGCGAGGAGAACTTATCCTAGAACCCGGCAACCAGGTATGGCTGTCCACGGCTAACTTTGAAAATGGCTTGTCCTTCAAGGAAACTGGGTCCTAAATTCATGGGTCCTTTCTCAGTTAAGAGGGAAATTAATGATGTCACTTATGAGCTTGACTTACCTGGTACTCTGAAGATTCACCTAGTCTTTCATGTGACTCTGTTGAAGCCTGTTATTCCTAATCCCTTTACTGGCCGAAATAACGGTCCACCAGAACCTATAATAATTGACAACGAGGAAGAATTTGAGGTGGAAGCAATCTTGAATCGCAGGAACCAACCAAATCCAATATCTAATTAAGTGGAGGGGGTATGGACCAGAAGACAATTCCTGGGAGCCGGAAAGCAATTTACATGCTGAGGAGCTTTTATGGGCTTTTAGGAGTTCCCATGCCACCAGACTGGACCAACTGGGCATCCGGAGGCTGCCCTTAAGGAGGAGGCACTGTCAGAGAAGTTCCCAGAATGAACACAATGCTGGGCACTCTGGTGTATGCCCCTGTGCTCGCTTTTGTGCGCACCGATGTGCGGGTGCATGCGCGTGCCTGTGCGCATCGGTGTGTGCGCGCGACGCTTGGCGCCAATCTGCCTATTTGAACTGTCAGTGCACTCTGCTCGGTGCTGTCTGGTCTGCAGCTCCCTGTGTCCTTGCTTCTGTTACCCTGTTTGAACGTTTGATCTCCTGACTACCCGGCTTGGCCCTTGGATTACCCATTGTCTTCCGCCTGCACCTGACCTTGGCCTGTCTTGACTCTGAATCTGCCTGCTCCTCTGTACTTCATTGCCCGCCTGTTGCCAACCCTGCCTGTGACCCAACCTGCCTGCTCCACTCCTTTTCTGCACCTGCTGCCTGTGTACCGGCCTGCCAGCCTGCTGTCAAGTGATCACCAAACCACCAGCACCTGGATCCAGAGCCGTCTCTTCTGCTATCACCCGCCAGGCTCTCATACCACTCTGCGCTCCCGTGCCTCCTGTCTACCAGGGGCCGCAAGCCAGATGCGTAAAGGAGACTTTCCTCTGCTATATCTGCAAATATGGGGGAATTGGGACTTTAAATGAAGCACAATTAAGTGCTTCCATCCCGGTATTAGGTAAGTACAAAAGGGAGAGTGGGACTTTAAGATGAAGCGCTTGGGTAGTGGAGGTAAAGTAGACCATGTTTGAATATAATCATGAAATGTTTATTGGTTATAATAAATAACAGACAATAAAGAAGAGTACTCATTTCATATGCGGTAAAGAGTGTTCATTTCATATACATATAAGAGGCGTGCACATGGCATAAGCATAATAAAGTATTACATGTATAACAACACATAATTGGATGGTAAAAAAGTTTGATAGTAAAACATAATTGCTAACAACAAAATGCCTGATACCGACGGCTATACCCACATGGTAAATGTGCATTTAATGAGTAGGAACAAATGATGTAATTGAGTAAAACATATAGTACAAATAAATATGATTCCATATGAGATGTCACTGGGGCATCAAAACAAAGCTCGACACGTTTTGTGGATGTTTCTCCACTCATCAGGAGATGATGCGACCAAAAATTCCTATGGAATGTATATAGAAAATATAATGAACCCTATTGTCCATATAAAAGAGTAAAAATTAATAAATGAACATTTGGTGCGTATAGATGGTTGACCAAACACACTCACCAACTCAGGCAGCAATTGTGGTGCGCGGTGGTGGGCGTAGGGTGGGCCAAGAGCACAAACTCTCCACGGGAGCTGAGGTGACATATGGAGGGATGCAACACCGGGCAGAGTAGAAGGTACAAAGTGGGACGAAGTGTCTCCACAAACAAGGTTATTGTATGGTTGAAGCAACATATCTGGGAACAAAATGTGAAATGTGTATATAGTTTGTTTTGATGCCCCAGTGACATCTCATACGGAATCATTTTTTCCTACTCATTAAATGCACATTTACCATGTGGGTACAGCCGTCGGTATCAGGCATGTTGTTGCTAGCAATTATGTTTTACTATCAAACTTTTTTACCATCCAATTATGTGTTGCTATACATGTAATACTTTATTATGCTTATGCCATATGCACGCCTCTTATATGGATATGAAATGAACACTCTTTACCGCATATGAAATGAATACTCTTCTTTATTGTCTGTTATTTATTATAACCAAGAAACATTTCATGATGATATTCAAACATGGCTTACTTTACCTCCACTACACAAGCGCTTCATCTTAAAGTCCCACTCTCCCTTTTGTACTTACCCTAATATCAGGATGGAAGCACTTAATTGTGCTTCATTTAAAGTCCCAATTCCCCCATATTTGGGAATCGTTAGTGTTCACCTACCCTCCCTGTGTGAGGTTTACCCCTACCCATAGGGTACTTTATGTTAAGGTTCAATACTGGTGATACTTATAAGATACTGTCCTTATGTATTTTCATTAAGTTCAGCTATGTACATGCTATGTATATTTTTTTACCAATTTTTAACTCTTATAGGCAGCATTCCTGTTACCGATTTAATGCCCCACATGGATATTTCTCTACATGTATCCCAGGCACATTCTCCGCCTGGCCAGTGTCTGTGTTTATGTAGTGACTGGGCGTTTTGGGTGGTGCTGGGCTCTCCTCCCTGCGGGAGCTGCGATGCGCCAGTGGGTCCTCCCCTTCTCCCCTTTCACTCCGTGATCGGGAGATTCGGGCAGACGCCCCTCTGTGTATCGGCGCCACGTACCCTACATCGTGTGTGACGTCAGCTCTGACATCATCGCGCCGAAGTCCAGCGTCTATATTCTCGGTGCTCCATGGAGGAGTCTTTTCGCACCGGCTGCTGAGTGTACACTCAGCTCAGGTGCGGTCCTTCCCCCCTGTTTTCACCCACGTGGCCTTGGCGGCATACTTATATACCCCCCAGTTGGAGCTAGCTGTGACCATGGCTAGTCTCCTTTTGTTTGGGGGTTACTGCACACCAGCTGTGCGTTTTATGTTTTGTTGGTGGTGCTTGGATGCAATGTTTAGGTGATTTCCTGTCTCCTTTCCCTTCTCTCTTATTTCCTGTTTTTTCTTGGTTTATGTGTCTGCATATTTGGTGACCCTGTTTTTTCAACACATATTCATTTTTCATCACTTTCTCACTCTCCTTTTTTCTCTTTCATTGGTTACTCCTTATGCACAATTTGCAGTCAGACTTTTGTCACAACCTCTGCAACCCTCACATTCGGTTAAATGCCATTCACTTTTGGGTATAGATTCCCCAATATATATTTCTTGACTCATGTCATCACTTGTCTTGGAGCATACTGGGTTTACAATTGACTATTTAATTATTATTATTATTTACAATATATTACTATTACAAACTATATACACATTTCACATTTTGTTCCCAGATATGTTGCTTCAACCATACAATACCCTTGTTTGTGGGGACACTTCGTCCCACTTTGTACCTTCTACTCTGTCCGGTGTTGCATCCCTCCATATGCCGCCTCAGCTCCCATGGATAGTTTGTGCTCTTGGCCCACCCTACACCCACCACTGCGCACCACAATTGCTGCCTGAGTTGGTGAGTTTGTTTGATCAACCATCTATACACACCAAATGTTCATTTATTAATTTTTACTCTTTTATATGGACAATAGGGTTCATTATATTTTCTATATACATTCCATGGGAATTTTTGGTCGCATCAGCTCCTGATGAGTGGAGAAACATCCACGAAATGCGCCAAGCTTTGTTTTGATGCCCCAGTGACATCTCATACATTCCATAGGAATTTAGGCCTCTTATATGTATATAAAATGAACACTCTTTACCGCATATGAAATGAATACTCTTCTTTATTGTCTGTTATTTATTATAATCAATAAACAATTCATGATGATATTCAAACATGGTTTACTTTACCTCCACTACCCAAGCGCTTCATTTTAAAGTCCCACTCTCCCTTTTGTACTTTCCTCTGCTATATCGGGCTCATCGGTCAGGTACGTGGAAGTCTGACACCCCATATCTAAAGATGACTTGGCAGACAAAGAGGCCCTAGACATCTTGGTATCCTTGCTAGAAGAGGGAGAAATACCCTTCGAAGGCATCGAACCTACTGAAACCTCCCCCTCAAGAAGGAATCCGTATCTGAAAATAAGACATTATGCAACATCTATGCCCCAGTTAAAAAAAAACAAGTGGCTGAGCGGCTTTCTGGACCTGGTAAAGGAAGACCTTCTAAAGTTCAACTGGACAGTATGAGGTAGTGATAATCTCACGCCATAGGGATGTCAGGCCCTAATGGAACTTCAAAATGCAGAACAGCTGGTTATTAAACCAAGCGACAAAGGGGACAATGCAGTCTTATTGTCAGCTGATCTATATGAAGGGGAGGTACGCCATTGTCTGATAAATGTACCTACATTAAACTTGATCATAATCCCTTTCAATCTCTTGTGGCCCTTATTAATGACAAGCTGTCTTGGGCACTAGAAGCAGACCTCATTACCAAGAAAGAACTTACCTATTTGAGGGTCGATGACTTCAATACCCCAATATTCTATATTATTCCCAAGATTCACAAAAACCAGGAGACCCACCCCCCCCCCAGGATGCCCAATTGTCTCAGCAATCAGAGGCCCGCTTGAAAGGGTTGGAAAATACATAGATTAATGAAAGGAGAAATCCAGCGCAGACCAAAAAAGAACCCAAAGCTAAACCGCTAGCAAGTACAAAAGGCTAATTCAAAACAAAACCTCAAAAAAAAATAAACATAGAAAAAGTGCTGCGTAATTTAAAAGTCCATATAGCATATATCATAAACTCCCAGTGGGTGCTGGTATAGATGAAAAACTTGTAGTGCAGGTGACACACATATGATGGATATCTGATAGGTGCCAGTGATCCCTCCAACGCAAACAGATGGCCTCTCACCTCAATGCCTCGACCTGAGACAGGTCACAGAGCAGGGGTCAGTAAACAGCTGACACTGCAATCCAGGCAAAATCACCACAGAAAGCCGCTCCCGGGTCCGTCCCAGTCAGTACATGAAATTAGGTAACAAAAAGGGGGATCTAGCGCTCTCTGTTTTAACATTTATTGGAGTATAAAAAGTAGATAATACACTTACATTGGGGAGCACTCAAAGCCGAGTGCCGGCATAAACACATGCAAAGTGTCGTACGAGATGGCCGCGGGTGACGTGATGCAAGCATCTGACCCCCGTACGCGTTACGTCCAAGGCAGGACTTCATTAGCGTGGGGCAAGGTGCGCGCAGATGGCCCGCTCGTGATATATATAACTATAGCAACCAACAATGAGCCAATCACAGGACTGCACACACTGATCAGATGACCGGCTCTGTTGTGACAACATCCCGACAGGCTGAAACTGAAAGTAAATCAACAAGACCAATGCTGCTGTGCAAATGGTTGTCTATAATGGCGCAAATATAATTAAAATTACATATAGGGATGACAATCCTCATATATGATAAAATCAGTATTACACAAAGGAAAAAGAAAAAAGGTATATATAGAAACGCCATTCTCATATATAAATAAAAGCAAAAAGTACAATCCAATACAGCATATTAATAAATTATTATCATAAAAATAGACATCATCCACAGCCATCTTAGCGACAAGTCAATAAAATATAAAACCTACAATAAATGAAAAATAAAAAATAAGATATAATAAATATAGAAATATAAAATTAAAAAACAAATATAAAACAAATATACAATTGAAAAACAAAAATAAAATAAATGAGACAGGAGTGGGCGGGACTATCCAAGACACAAAAAACTCCACTATCTATTAGAGATGAAGCAGCTGAGATGGAAATCTACATTCATTCCTGCTGGTGACATAACTTTGGTTTCATAAATCCAGAAGGATTCACGACAACTCAGCTGTCTAATATAATGTCCGCCTCTCCAGTGGCGGGGAACTTTTTCAATACCCCAAAATTTAAGACATTTGGGGACTCTTTGATGACAGGTTCTGAAATGTCTTGAAACATTATGGGTCTTCACACCCCTTTTGATGTTGCTAATATGTTCACCTATACGCACATGTAGAGCTCTTGAGGTGCGGCCTACATACTGCAGGCCGCAATCACCCTCAAGCATATAGACCACCCCAACAGATGTGCATGTAATAAGGTTTTTAATCCGATAGCATTTTCTAGTAACATTTGCAACGAATTCCTTACGTTTCTTAATGTTTCTACTGGCATTCTTACAGGTGGCACATCTGCCACACGCATAAAAGCCAGACAAGAAGCTAAACAGCCTGTTGTCTGCCATTTTTGGGAGGATCTACTACTCCAGTTGCCAGCCGTTCATGAAGTGACGGTGCTTTATGGTAAATAAACTTAGGGTATTGGGGGAGGATGGGTCCCAAGGTCCCTTATAGATTCCCTTATAAAAGATCTTGTGATCTCTCTACCTTCATATTTTCGGGACACTGGAGATGTGCTTAATAAAATCAAGGACTTTGTCTTTAACAGGGATGTTCTCCTGGTTGGAATAGATATAGAAGCATTGTATACGTCTATACCACATGAATGGGGCATTTCTGCTGTGTTTCATTTTTTGGAGCACAAATATCCTACTATGGGGGCTCAAAATGAGTTCATTATTGAACTCTTGGACCTAGCACTCATAATATAACTATTTAGAATTTCTAGGGAATAGCTACCAACAATTGTGTGGCACCTCCATGGGTGCACCCTGGGCACCTGCCTATGCCTGTCTCCATCTTAGCTGGTGGGAAGAGGAGGTGGTATATGGGTCGCCGATGTACCTTGGCCATGCTTGGAAGGCTAAGGTACATCGACGACATTCTGATGGTGTGGGATGGTTCCATGGCCGAGTTAATGGCTTTCATGGACGAACTGGGTCAAAATTCCCGTATCATACACTTGTGGATCTATCCATCAGACTAGACAATGGTAGACTATTGACTCAAACATATAGAAAAGCTACAGCAGCCAATACTCGCCTCTTGGCCAATAGCCACCACCCAGGACCACTGGTTAGAGACATTCCGGTGGGACAGTTCCTTAGGATTTGGAGGAACTGTTCCACCGAGGAAGACTATAGATGTGAATCCGATATACTATACCAACGATTCAGGGAGAGGGGCTATTCTCATCAAACTTTGAGACGAGCTAAACACATTGCCAGATATAAAACGAGAACAGACCTCATACTTATCCGTCAATCTACTACTAATGAGCAAGAGGGACCAGTTAGGTTGATTTTGCAGTATGGCGCACAGTGGAACCAGGTGGGTTCCATATTACGATATCACTGGCACATCCTAACTCGCCCCAAAGGCATGGCTGAGATTATAGGGTCCAGGCCATAGTTGGTGGCAAAGAGAGCCACAAATTTAATTGACATTGGTTCAATCTGAATTCATTAAAAGACCCAATAGGAATTGGCTAATGGATATGCCTAGAAAGAGGAGACACCGGTGGCACAACATTTTCTACAATTCCATGAGGGTAAATCCTCAGGCCTGAGGTTTAAGGGCTTTTTTGTTCTTAATCTATCAGCACGCAGAGGTGATTTTGATACTGTACTCCTCAAAAAAGAAAAATCTTGGATTCAGGCTCAACACTTTACAGCCTCATGGCTTAAACAATGAGCTGGACCTTAAAGTTTTCCTTGAGCCATAAAATCTGTATAGAGAGAAGAAAATGAACCTCTATCTCATTTATCAAATCAATCCAATCTACCAATTTAATCATTAAAAAAATCTTTATTTGAATAGATCGGTCAAACTTAAATAAATATTTGATTAAACAAATTCCATACTTGTGCAGTTTCACTGTGACCTATTTATAGGGTGAATACTCAGCAATATAGGATTCAATTTTGCTGTAACACCCATCTATTTATGTCTCATGTTCTACCACTGTTTAGGCTTCATGTACACGGGACGTTTTTACAACCTCTCCTGAACAATTTAACTTGACAGATAGTAACCCATGTTTAAAACGTCTGCTTTGCTGCGTTTACATAGCCAATAATGAAAAACACCTGTGAGTTGCCGCGTTTAGCCACGTTTGGCTTTGAAATGCCTCTAAACACAGCCTCTGAACGCATTTTTTTGGGTTCCAAAAAAAGCCTCTAAACGCAACGCCTAGAGACAACTATAAACGAACCTGTGTACATGTACTGATAAGATAACATAGAGGAGGGTTCAGGAGCAGTTGAAAAAAATGCCCAACTGCTCCTAAACGTTTGTTTACCAGCAGCCGTGTACATGAGGCCTTACTGTCTTTTTAATACATGCAATATACTTTGTCACCACTTTGTCACCAATGAGAATGTAGACTAGCTTTGTTGGTTCTGAAGAAGTGCACGATCGAGTGCATGAAATGCATCAACATGGGCTGCACCAGACAAGCCTCATGCTCTACTAATGCATACCAGCTAATGTGCGTGACATTTCCGCACTGGCATGTCCCTCTGGCCCTACTAGGATAAGTCTGCACTGCTTGGACTGTTTGGACTAGACGAGCCACTGTAGCAAGACTCCTGATCACATGACTGGAAAAACCCTGGAACACAGCAGAGACACACTGGACTACGAGTGTATATCAATTTGACACTCTCCACGTCCTACAAGCATTGGTAGCATGGATACACACAGCGAAAAGATCACCTGAGCAAGCACAGACTGGACAGCATTTTGATGGTTCCATTTCCCATGACAGATTGGTGCAAGAAGCTTTTGGTACCGGTGTGTTACATGTGATAACGTTGTCAATATTGCATGTGTGTGTGTTTTTTAAATTAGGGGTTATTTGGGGAAACACTCTACAATTTATGTTATTGTCCACCATGCTGGACAATTTTTACCCACTACTTTGAGATTACAGTAAAGTTATTTTCTATTTTTTTAAAAGGTATACCGTTGTTGACCCTCCTTATTGCTTTCCATGGGCATCTCTTTGCTCCATCCTCCCCCACTTTTTTGTGGAAGCTGACTCAACTGCCTTTATCCATTGTCAATGATAAGTTTCACTTGCTTTTCACCACCTTCTCCATCTATGATCAGATCTTGCTGCCTATTTCCTCATCCCCCCTCTAGTTATGCTAGAAAATGTATGTTCTAAGTATCCAAGCCAATGTCTTTTCTGTAAACTCATAGAGGTTGATTTACAAAAACTGGAGAGTGCAAAATCTGGTGCAGCTCTGTATATAAACCAATCAGCTTCCAGGTCCATTTATTAAAGCTTAATTAAATTAAGTTGAAGTTAGAAGCTGATTGGCTACCATGCACAGCTGCACCAGATTTTGCACTCTCCAGTTTTAGTAAATCAACCCCATATTGTCAAATGTGATATATATGATGATTTGCTGGCTAGACACAGATTTTAAGCACTTCAGCCCCGGACCATTTGGCTGGCCAAAGACCAGAGCACTTTTTGCGATTCGGCACTGCGTCGCTTTAACTGACAATTGCGCGGTCATGCAACGTGGCTCCTAAACACATTTTTTTAGAGCTTTCTTTTAGTGGTATTTGAGCACCTCTGAGGTTTTTACTTTTTGCGCTATAAACAAAAAAAAGTGACAATTTTGAAAAAAAACGCATTATTTTTTACTTTTTGCAATATTAAATATCCCCAAAAAATATATAAAAAATATTCTTTTTCCTCAGTTTAGGCCGATACGCATTCTTCTACATATTTTTGGTAAAAAAAAAATCACAATAAGTGTTTATTGATTGGTTTGTGCAAAAGTTACTTTTTTTTTACTACTAATAACGGCGATCAGCGATTTTTATCCTGACTGCGACATTATGGCGGACACATCGGACAATTTTGACACATTTTTGGGACCATTCACATTTATACAGCGATCAGTGTGATTAAAAATGCATTGATTACTGTGTAAATGTGACTGACAGTGAAGGAGTTAACACTAGGTGGCTCTGTAGGGGTTAAGTGTGTCATAGGGAGTGATTCTAACTGTGGGGGGAGGGGCTATGTGTGACACATCACTGATCAACGCTCCCGATTACAGGGAGCTGTGATCAGTGACAGTGTCACTAGGCAGAACGGGGAAATGCTTGTTCACATTAGCATTTCCCCCTTCTTCCTCTCCATGAGATGATCATGGGTATCCCCGCGGACATCGAGTCCGCGGGACCCGCGATCCTACTCACGGAGTTTGCGGCGGGTGCTCGCGATGGCACAGCGGCAAATTCAAAGGGGCATACAGGTACGCCCATTTGTATAGCCGTGCCATTCTGTTTACGTATATCTACATGCAGCAGTCGGGAACCGGTTAAGTTTGGATCAAGCCTAAAGTATTGTTACCCCCTTCAATAGGATTTCCAAGGTTGTAATTTTTGGGCTGCCTTCTTATATAATGATATTGTGAATAGTTCATTTCATAAAAGCACATCAAGTCTTGCTGATCACTGATAGCAGATACAAATATTTCCACAAGCTTTAATCAGTGTATTCAATCTGTAACCTGGCCTATGATTTGCATAGATTTGGTCTGAACTTAGCATATGCTGATTATTTATAATGATAGGTTTGAAAGCTCTTATCATATAAAGACCATTATTCTAGGTATTTTTTTGTGCGAACTCTTATTTTTATAATGAACTTTGTTTTCTGTTATGTATGGCTTTGAATATTTTATGACTCTGATACTTTTCAGGGTTATCTTGTTAACTAGCAGTGATTGTTTATTTTATACTGAATGATGGTGATATGTTTATAAAATCTAATATATGATCATTTGGTTGTATATGATTTATGTCATTAAAAATTATGATTTAGTAGCTAGTAAAAGTGTGTCCATTAGGTCAAAAAGGGATCAGTCGTCTACCTAAATCTGTCACACATAACATCAAATATTTTTATGAAGTCCACTGCAAGGGAAATGCGGCTATGTAAATCAGCACAGGCACACTCAGAGAGGAGGAGAGAACCATCTGCACTAAAAAGTCTTAGTGGATTATTAGCCATCCTTGTCACCGCGGCTTTTATCTCTACCGGCAAAGAGTAACTGTGTGAGGTGTATAAGAGAACGTACCGGGGAGAAAGATGTTATTAATTTGGGGCTAATGACATTAGTAATTTGCATTGCAAGAATATACAAATGACATGGGAAGCTTTTATTACCTTGAGAAACCTGTTAGAAGAGAAAAATGCTGTTGTTGAGCTTTCCTTCTGAAATTGCTAGGTGCCTGGCTGTCAATGTGACCTTCTTTTGTTCAATACTTTGAGTTACTGACACAGAACAAGTGTGCAGATGTCTGCCTTTGCTCATCTGAATTTTTATTCCAGGTCAGTGACTCAAAGCTTATGGGTCGGCTGGCAATAGTATTTTCAAAAGGTGGATAGCTGTGAATGCGCCTCTTCCCCATTTTTTCCATCACATATTTACTTTAACCACTTCAGCCCCGGAAGGATTTACCCCCTTCCAGACCAAGCCCTTTTTTGCGACACGGCACTGCGTCGCTTTAACTGACAATTGTGCGGTCGTGCGATGTTGTACCCAAACAAAATTGACTGCCTTTTTTTCCCACAAATAGAGCTATCGTTTGGTGGTAATTGATCACCTCTGCGGTTTTTATTTCTTGCGCTATAAACAAAAAAAGAGCAACAATTTTGAAAAAAAAGCAATTTTTTACTTTTTGCTATAATAAATATCCCAAAAAATATATAAAAAAAACGAATTTCTTCCTCAGTTTAGGCCAATATATATTCTGTTACATATGTTTGGTAAAAAAAATTGCAATAAGCGTATATTGATTGGTTTGCGCAAAAGTTATCGCGTCTACAAAATAGGGGATAGATTTATGGCATTTTTATTATTATTTTTTTTTATTAGTAATAATGGTAATCTGAGATTTTTATCATGACTGCGAGATTGCGGCAGACAGATCTGACACTTTTGACACTATTTTGGGAGCATTGACATTTATAAAGCGATCAGTGCTATAAAAATGCACTGATTACTTTGTAAATGTCACTGGCAGGGAAGGGGTTAAACACTGGGGGCGATGAAGGGGTTAACTGTGTTCCCTAAATGTGTTCTAACTGTAAGGGGGATGGGCTCACTAGAACATGACCGAGATCACTGCTCCCGATCACTGGGAGCAGTAGATCTCTGTCATGTTGCTAGGCAGAACAGGGAAATGCCTTGTTTACAATTGCGGGCCACCGGCAAACATCGAGTCCGTGGGACCTGCGGGCACGCTCCTGTGGCATGCGCCCACTAGCCGCCGATGATGGAGTGACATACGGGTACGTGGTTTTGCGCACCCATGCCAATCTGCTGATGTTTTTCAGCGTGAACCGGTCGGCAAGTGGTTAAGTAATATTCTGGTGTCTTCCATGTGAATTATAGAACAGTACTGTGCATTCAATTTACCAACAGATATCTTTGACAGTCATGAGAAAAGGTGGTCTGTCACTCCTTGGTCCGCAAGCATGGAGTTGCGGACCATCTTTTCTCATGATTGCTGCTGCAGCTGTGCGACTGCCTTTCCGCACCCAGGTAGCTCTAAACAAGCTTCTGATGATATTGGGTAGTAGCACCCTACTTCTGCTCTAATTTATGATCTTTGACAGTCCCTTGTAATCAGCCTCTGACATTCTCACATATTACAACTTTAAAGCGCAACACCAACCTAGACATTTTCTCTTAGTCATCTTCCAGGACGGCACACCATTACACCTGAGAGATGAGAGGCTCCTCCCTACAGGAAACACAATCAATCGACAGCTGTTTTAAGTCCCCACCCTTCCCCTTGATCCTCAGTTTTTGATTGTGTTTCTCCCTACACAGCGAAACCGTTTGTTTTTTTCCAAATGACCAGAAGCCTGGGGCTGGTGGTCCCCCCCTGGGAGCCGGACCAAATGCCTGGGAAGGCCTACGGCCACATCACCCTGAAAGTGAAAGAGGGCGCCGCCTGCCCGATCTCGTATGATCTTGGAGGCTAAGAAGGGTCGGGCCTGGTTAGTACCTGATGGGCCTCTGGGTCTGGCCGGATATATTTATCCTTCCTGGGGGGGTTCCCCTATCCTTCCTCAGGGGGGGCAGCAGAAACTGGAAGAGCCTACCTGAGAGCTGAAGGCCCCTGGGTACAGTGGTGTCCCCAGAACTTCAGGGGCCTTTTTCCTGTCTCCCCCCCCTTACCTGTCCAGGCGTCCGTTCAGACAGGGGTGCTGGCTGTCAGTTCTTTCCAGGGCCCCCGACTCCTGGGCCCCTGGTAGCTCGCGTGGGCTGCTGGGGAGGGTGCCGCCTGAATGACCCGCGTTCTTATCCAGGAGGGAAGGCTGAAAGTCAGCAGGAGGAGGCGCCCACATCCTCCTTTCGAGGAGGCACCAGTTCACTACGGTGGATGTCTGCCTAAACCACCTCAGAATGGAATGAGGAACGTACGGCATTGCCCCCCCAGGTGTATATACTGACTGGCAGGACACAGCCTAACCTTGCAGCTCTCTACGGGGACAGCAGTTGGGGGGGCACTTTGGCGGCTATCCTCCTTGCGTGTGGACCATAAGGATGGAAAAGCAAGCCCGGTGGCTGTGGAAAAAGGGGAAGACGACAACGGTGAGTACTTTCCTTTACAGTGGGAATTTAGCTGCAAAATCCCCAATCCCAGCCAGATGGTTTCTGGGCATTTGAAATAATCTCCCCTGGGGTCTAGATTCAAATAGCCCAGAAGCTTCTGCTAAAAACACCAGCTACAGCTCCCTCTTACATCAGAGATGCTGTATGGTGGACAAGTGGTGCAGAGGAGCGAGTGTGCCTAAACCACCTCAGATGGGAAAGAGGTAGGTAAGGCATTTCTTCCCCTTCCCCCTGTATTTACTAAGTGGTGCAGTGCAGGACCTGGGGTCTGCATAACAAAATAGCCCAGAAGCTACTGCTAAAACCACCAGCCACAGCTTCCTCTTACAGCAGAGACACTGTGGTTATCACAACAGTAGGTTTCCAGCCTCTCCCTACATGTCCGGTTGTGGGACATTAGTAGGGATGAATAGAGCAAAGGGGTGGAGGACCTGGTAGATACAAAGAGTTCCTTACAGGCCAGGTATACCACTGAACAATTTATGGATTGTGCAATGGTTGAAGGATTCAGGAGTAAGCTCTCCTGGTCAGCAGGTGCACTAGGTTACATGGCCAGATTAGCCCAGCTGCTAGGAATCTGAAGTCATAAGCTCCAACCTCCCACTCCACCTTTACATTGTGGTTATATTAAAGTGCAGGAGGTAAGAAAAACCTTTTTGTTGGTTTGGGCTACAGTCAACTTAGTGACAGATCTAAAGGCGATTTACCATAAATCGCTTCCTATATCCTTTAATTAAGGATTTTCTGTGCAAACATATGCAAGAGCTAGATAGATACATGATTGCTTGTTTAAGGCCCGCAGGTGGCTATTTTCCTCCAGGCTAAATTGGTAATCACCTTTTCTAGAGGCTGTCCTAAATTGGTCTCTAGGGCTGGGCTCATTGAGACTTTAGTTTCTGATCAGCCCCATCTGTGTGTGAGCTGGCCAGCGTTTGCTCATTCTACGGAGGTAAGGTAGGACAACAGCTACTATAGTAAGGTGTCTAACCATTTTAGAATTTGTTCCTTCACTGGGGGTGAAGTGTTAGTATCTACAGCCCAGGCTATGCCTAGGGATCAAATTGCTCTGTTTGGCTATTTCATAAAGGGATACACCATGACTCCTCCTTGGTTGCACACCAGTAGACCTCACTAGTGAAGGTTTGTCCTTCCTGGGATGTTTTGTGGCACAGCAGAAATGCACATTGAGATTTGTGACATTTCTGCTCATAAGGGGTATAGTGCTGTACATCAGAAATGCACTGCACTGAAGCTTGGTTGTTGTCTGTTATATCCTAAAGGTACTGCCTTATTTGGCTACAGATCAGAAAAATACAACAGGGAAGGTAGTCTGTACTTTCTGGTCTTGTGACGCATGGCGGAAATGCACATCATTGAGTCTTGTGACATCTCTGCTCATATTTGTTATATTGCTGCACATCAGACATACTCAAAATTGAGTTCTGTCTGGGGTTTTTTGTGTCCTGTATTACTGCCTTATTGGTTGCATATTAGAAAGGCAGTAGTGAAGATTGATGGTCCTGAATTGTTGGGAGATACAAATTGAACCTGTGCCAGGGGTAGTACTGGTACTGCCTTTGGTAATCGGTGCAGCCCCGCAAAGTGGTGTCAGGCTGACAGTGCTATTAACGGCAAAGGCTGCCGATTTTAGGCATGCGATTTGACATGTTGAGTCGCATGCCAAATCCCTTCAATATGGATGTGCTATCTCTATTCAGATTGTTATATTGTTGCACATCAGATATATACAAGATTGAAGGTTGTGTGTCCTTTTATGTCTTACATTTACTGCCTTATTGGCTGCAAATCAGAAGGGACACAGCAGTGAGGTTGCTTGTCCTTTTCTGATTTGTTTTTGCTGCCTTAGCAGGGAGACACATTGAGGATGGTGGCGTCTCTGCTCAGTATTGGTATATTACACACATCAGACATACACAAAGATTGTTTGTGTCCTGTATGTTCTATATTTACTGCCTTATCGGCTGCATATCAGAAAGGCACAGCAGTGAGGGGTGTCTTTTCTGTTTCTCATTGTTCTACCTTGCTGCTTCTTAAGGATACACAGCAGGGGGTTGTTGGCTGCACGCCTCCAGGGAGATACAGCATTGGGGACCCCTCGCTTGTTCAACCTGAAAATTGCAAGTTACCTGAGACCTGTGTAATCTTGAGGTCTGTGGATCCAGAAAGCAGGGTCTGCTTGGTGGCGCTGCGACCTGGAGTTGCACAGACACAAATGGTTCCCATTGGAAGCCATAGTGTATGACTTTTCTCTTGCGTTTTTGCGGTTGCAGGTTGGGTCGCACAGGTGTGGGAGCCCTAAGTTTTATCGGTCCCTTCTGGTTGAGGTTTTGCTACACCCAAGAATAGACATCATGGAGTTTATTGTCTTACTTTGCAATACACCAGAAAGATCGCAGCTAGGAAGGCTGTCTGTTTTTATGTGGCTGCACAGCAGAAATACTCAACATTGAAGCTTGTTGGTGCTTTCTGTTTCAGATTCCCTTACCTTACTGCACTTCAGAAAAACACAATGCTGCAGGTTGCTTGGGTCCTTTCCGTGTTGGTTCTATGTGACTGCACTACAGAACTGCATAACAGAAAAGATATTGTCTTGTGTGCCATATTGATCTTATAACTGTATTTGGTGGTTCGTCAGAAATACGCAACATAGAAGTTTGGGTCTTTCTGTCTTATATTTATGGCCCTGTTTTGCTGTACATCAGTAAAACTCCACCGTAAACAGGACTCCCGTCCTTTATGTATATATATATCAGTTATGACCTAGCTAGCTGCACTTCAGAAACACGCAGCATTTAGGGTCGGTTCACACTGAGGCAGCACGATTAACAGCGCGACTGCCTCAGGCGACCCAGGACACAACTCAGCGGCGACTTGCGGAACAACTTCTGTATAGAAGTCAATGCAAGTCGCCCCCAAAGTCGTACAGGAACCTTTTTCTTAGTCGGAGCGACTTGCATCGCGCCGATTTAGAACGGTTCCATTGCACAGAACAGGATGCTACTTGTCAGGTGACTAGGTCGCCTGACAAGTCGTCCCAGTGTGAACCAAGGCTGAGGGTTTGCGTGTGTCTTAATGTTTTTACATATTGGCTGCACATCAGAAAACCAGACTGTGAGGACTGTTTGTCTACATTGAAGTTCAGATTTGGGTCTCTCCCATATTTGATATGTTGGTTTAGCTAGCCACACTCAGATACACATTATTGTCTATGCTTGTGTCCTTTCTGTCTAAATCTATTGTGCTGGGTCCACAATCTATGATCTTTTTTTTTTTTTTTAATTTGTGATATTAATAATGCATGTATCACCTTTTGTATTTCAGCCCTCTTTTCCGTGGAGGGGCCTGGAGTTCTGGCTGCAGACGTCACATGTCAGAAAGCCTCAGCCCCTTACATTCAGGAATGCTGGAACCATTTCCTAGGGTTGAAGCCCAGTAGGGTTAGAGGACACTGGAGGAAGGCGATAAAGAATCACCCTGCTTAGTAAGAACTTGGGAAGTTCTGTTCAGAGGAGTATTATGACCTGAAGATGAAGTATAAAGATTTATATCCGACCGAATAGGTTACGGCTCGGTGCATGGCCTTCATCTCACCCTTCTAGCAGAACTAGATGTAGCAGTATAAGTGTTATACTCCTGCTATGAACTTTATTCTCCTGAAGTAGGCACTCAGGCGTAAGTAAAGCCACAGAGTGGGCATGCCTTAAACCCAGGGATCAAGCCTCGGTTAATCTATTACCCTTAAGTAGGCTTCCCTTTAGTCTTTGCTGATGTAAAGATAAAAATGAACAAAAAAGGTTGTCTGTTAGGGGCCCACCTTTTTTTGCAGTTTTAATTCCCTGAACAGGGTAGTGTTAAAACAGGCCCTCTTAGTGATCAATGAGTGTCCTTGTCTTACAACACAGGTCTCTGATTAATCTTTAAGGGTTCTAAGTAGCACCTACAGGCACAATAGGCCATGGTTGTTAGAAGTTTAACATGTTTTCTGATTCCATCTTTAAGAGCCCACTCCACCTAGGTCCTGCATCCGAAGCAGAGAAGGCAGGGACATCGGTGGAGTAGACCTGCAGACCAGCTGCATGATCCAGCTATAATACCTTCATCAAGCATATGGAGTGGAGGTAAAACTCACTGCAGAACCAAGGTCTGCCAAAAGGGTCTTGCAGTGGTCCCACCCTAAGGTAGGCCTGAGGTACTTGATTATCCTCTCAGGTGTGCCGTCCTGGAAGATGACTAAGAGAAAATTGACAGTTACTTACCGGTAACTGTTTTTCTAGGATATCTTCCAGGACGGCAGGCCTACTTCCCGCCCGTTGGAGGAGGGAAAATGGTAGAACACTAGAAGGTGAGTACCTATGAGGAATGATTTCCCTTGTGAACCAGGTTCAGGAGTTACTTAGCTCTACAAACTGAGGATCAAGGGGAAGGGTGGGGACTTAAAACAGCTGTCGATTGATTGTGTTTCCTGTAGGGAGGAGCCTCTCATCTCTCAGGTGTAAAGGTGTGCCGTCCTGGAAGATATCCTAGAAAAACAGTTTCCGGTAAGTAACTGTCAATTTTTTTGAATATCTCAACCCCTGAAAAAGTACAGATTTCTTCTTTAAACAAGATGTCCTCTACAGAAACTTTGTTCAGTCTGCTGGCCGTCACCCCACCTTTGGGTTGAATAGTGTCCTGACTCCTAACTCATAAGATGTAGTTATCACCGAGTATATTGCTGGCAGTATACATGTTATTGCTATCTAACATGTGGACACTGATCAACTCTGCCAAGGATTGATAAAAAACAAGAAGGACTGCATAGGATGTATAAGGATCACGTAGAAGATAATGCACAGGTGAGTAGAGCTGACATTTAAAAAAAAAAATGTAGCAGCATTATGTGCAGGGATAGTTGTAATAGGAGTAGGTATTTTTTGTGTCGATGAGGATGAGGACAGCCATGATGATGTGTACAAAGTGCAGTAAACCAAAGCAGCCAATCACATTTCATCTTATTGTTTCGGGGATGTAGGTGATGATGCATTTTTCAAATTGCTCCTTATTAAAGTTAGCCATTTTTCAGTTGTTCCGCATGTTAACCAGCATGAATTATCTCACTAAAATATGTTTTATTCCACACTAACATTTTGTTAAAAAAAAAAAAAAACACATATGAAGCCCATTTTAAATTGCCTGAGCCATTTTCTTCATACAGACATTAGTAAATGTATGAAATACTTGGAGGTAATACTCTTTATTCTAAGTAAATCATAATGCTTATAAAGCTTTTTACTTTAAACGTTCTTTTTAAATTGATTACATGGAAATTGCAATCTTTGTATGAAGCAATTCTTTTAAAGCATGAAGTCAGCATTTTGAGACAGGTGGTCTGTAGAACACTAGAGTAAGCAAATTAATAACACAGAGCGGTCAATTGGTGCTTAGTGCAGGGTGCTGCTGACTAGTGCTCAAAATTTTTATATAAAACTTATGCTCGGTAACCTAAAAATAAAAGGAAAACTTTCAAACTGAAATTATGAATTGCTAAATAGGGCTTTTTAGGCATTCTAGGCACTAAAATGAAATAAAAAATTAAAGCATAACCAATCCCAATGCATCGTATGGTAGGTTACAGTTCTTAGATGTGGTAGATGCCTTAGTTTTCCTTTTTTTTTTTCAAGCTAAGAACATTTTCAGCAAATACAGAAAATACCTGTTGCTCCTGCCAGAAATGTAGTACTCTTTTTACTTTGTGAGTGACACAAAATAATATCTTTCTTCCTAGCTATTCTAGCTGTACTACCTATTGTCCTACTCTTCATGTAATGTAAATGAATGATGGACTTGTTTGTTGTCTATTTCAAGAGAGCAGTCTATGGTGACAACCATGGCTTCCCCCATAGATACACTATATTGCCAAAAGTATTGTGATGCTTGCCTTTGCACATACATGAACTTTAATGGCATCCAAGTCTTAATCCGTAGGGTTCAATATTGATTTGACCCACCCTTTCCAACTCTAATGCCCTGTACACACGGTCGGATTTTCCGATGGAAAATGTGTGATAGGACCTTGTTGTCGGAAATTCTGACCGTGTGTGGGCTCCATCACACATTTTCTATCAGAATTTCCGACGCACAAAGTTTGAGAGCAGGATATAAAATTTTCCGACAACAAAATCCGTTGTCGGAAATTCCGATCGTGTGTACACAAATCCGACGCACAAAGTGCCACGCATACTCAGAATAAATTAAGAGACGAAAACTATTGGCTATTGCCCTGTTTATAGTCCTGACGTACATGTTTTACGTCACCGCGTTCAGAACGATCGGATTTTCTGACAACTTTGTGTGACCGTGTGTATGCAAGACAAGCTTGAGCCAACATCCATCGGAAAAAATCCATGGATTTTGTTGTCGGAATGTCCGATCAATGTCCGACCGTGCTTACAGGGCATAAGAGTTTCAACTGTTCTGGGAAAGCTGTCCACAAGGTTTAGGAGTGTGTTTATGGGAATGTTTGACCATTCTTCCAGAAGCGCATTTGTGGGGTCAGGCACTGGTTTGGATGAAAGGCCTGGCTCGCAGTCTCCACTCTAATTCCTCCCAAACATGTTCTATTGGGTTGAGGTCAGGACTCTGTGCAGGCCAGTCAAGTTCCTCCACCCCAAACTCGCTCATCCATGTCTTTATGGACCTTGCTTTGTGCACTGGTGCACAGTCATGTTAGAACAGGAAGAGGCATCCCCAAACTGTTCCCACAAAGTTGGGAGCATGAAATTGTCCAAAATGTCTTGGAATGCTGATGCCTTGAGAGTTCCCTTTACTGGAGCTAAGGGGCCAAGCCCAACCCCTGATAAATAACACTACACCATAATCACCCCAAATGATTTGGACCAGTGCACAAAGCAAGGTCCATAAAGACATGGATGAGCGTGTTTGGGGTGGAGGAACTTGACTTTACAAGCACATGAACTTTACAACAGAAGTATGGGTTTTTTTTGGATAAATTAGAGTGGAGACTGCAAGCCAGGCCTTCTTGTCCACATCAGTGCCTGACCTCACAAATGCGCTTCTGGAAGAATGGTCAAACATTCCCATAGACACACTCATAAACCTTGTGGACAACCTTCCCAGAAAAGTTGAAGCTGTTATAGCTGGAAAGGGTGAGCCAACTCAATATTGAACCCTACGGACTAAGACTGGGATGCCATTAAAGGAGAAGTCCAGCCTGAGCTTTTTAGACTGGGCTTCTCCTATGGGTCACAGGAGTAAAATTAGTTTTGTACTACTGTGACCTGTTTTCAATGGAGAGCGGTCTGAAGTCCCCTCTCTGTTGACATCACTGTTATCAGTCAAAGCAGCGCGTCATCCCGACTTCCGAAGTTTGGATCCACCAGCTGCCTGGACTGATGGCTGTCTCAGCCTCTCAGCGAGCCGCTGAGAGGCTGAGACAGCCGCTCCCCACCCCTCCACAGCTCAGCACTCCAATGAGCGTGGAGGAGCAAAGCAGGAGCGATGCTGACTGATAGCCAGCATTGCTCTGCTCAGGGAGGTGTGAGAACCGAGCCATCGGCTGTGTTCGGTTCTCAGTGCAGTGATGGCAGGGGACAGCTGCGTCATCGGTCTGATGCTGCATCCACCCAGGTAAGTATGATTATCCAAAAAAAAACAAAAACATACTTCTCTTTTAAAGTTCATGTGATTGTAAAGGCAGGCGTCCCGATACTTTTCGTAATATAGTGTACATTGGAGGAGTGGCATAGCCATGCAGGGGCAGGAAGTTTATTTGCAGGATTACTAAGTAAAAATAATGCAAAAAAAGCTTGAAAAAAAACAAAAAAAACAAATGCAGCCACTACACCCAGGGCTATTAATCTTCAATATATTACTTTATTGGTTTGGGGGGTGAGATGTAGCTCCAGCCAAATAAGTAAGCATATGCTCCATAAGTTTTATACCTGAAAAATATTTGCACAATAAAGCACATGCTTTAGTAATCCTCCCTCTTCTGATACATCATATGACTGGTGGCATAATGACGGTGCCAACAGTTTTCAGATCCTACAGACCTGCTGCCACACAACAGCCTATTGCTTTTTTAGATCACTGGGGAACACCTTCATGCTGGCAATGGCCACAGCAAGGTCTCCCCTTCTTGTAGACCTGCAGAAAGAGGCTAGAGTCACCCTGGAGAAACAAAATCTAAATCAGAGACGTTTACAATTCCTTAATAAAGGGGATTACCAAGGACTCACAACAGTCTGTGTGCAAACACATAATAGAAAAACTATCCTTCATCACCTCAAATGAAGAACCTGCTCAAGATGTACAGATAGCAAACATTGCTTTATTATTAAAATACAACATTAAAACCACTCATTACTCATGGAAACACAAAACCATAGGGGATGATAACAAAATATTGCAATTAATATCCTGTCTGTCAGCATATCATTATAGTGCACTATATTGGATATAAGTTCACAATATCTCTCAGTGACTCTAATACCTCCTAATACAGTTTATAAGCAGACCATACTGTACATTCACCGTCCAAAACAATCAATGGACCTCAGTGGATAAATATGCTGCATAAACAAATCTTGAAAAAAAAATTGTAGTGAGATTACTAACTCCCAAATTTTATTGATCTCCGTCATACTCAGTTTAAACTTACAACACAGGTACAAATAATCAGCATTCTATTTGTTTTCAGATATTTGCACCTTAGGTAAATTGATATATTTTGTCCAACTTTACATCAATATAACCCATCTCTAGTGCATTAGAATAATTCAACATATGATATATTAGCATTCAGTTCAATTTAAGGGCTTATTGAAAATATCTGAGATATTAACCACTTGACCTCCAGAAGATTTACCCTCCTTCATGACCAGGCCATATTTTGCGATACAGCACTGCTTTATATTTAACTGACAATTGAGCGGTAGTGGGACACTGTACCAAAATAAAATGCATGCCTTTTTTTCTCACAAATAGAGCTTTCTTTTGGTGGTATTTGATCACCTCTGCGGTTTTTATTTTTTGTGCTATAAACAAAAAAAGACTGACAATTTTGGAAAATAAATAATTATATTTTTTTACTTTCTGCCAAAAACATATCCAATAAAAATGGGAAAAAAAACAAATTTCTTCATAAATTTAGGTCAATATGAATTTTGCTACATATTTTTGGTAACAAAAAATCCAAATAACCCTATATTGATTGGTTTGCACAAAAGTTATAGCGTCTACAAACTATGGGATATTTTTATTTATTTATTTTTACCAGTAATGACGGTGATCAACAAATTATAGCAGGACTGCAATATTGTGGCGGACAAACTGGATACTAACTGACACTTTTAACACTTTTTTGGGGACCAGTAACCGTAATACAGTGATTAGTACTAAAAAAAAGGACACTGACTGGTAAGGGGTTAACATCAGGGGCAATCAAAAGGTTAAATGTGTGCCTAGCCTGTGCTTTCTCACTGTGGGGGAGGTGCTCTCACTAGGGGAAGGCTTTGATCCATGTTCATGCTTTGCAGGAACACAGGATCAATACCTTCCCTACTGACAGAATGAAAGGTCATAGCAGTATACTGGGCCCTCGTGGGATAGGACAAAGGGGGGCTGCAAATTTCTTCTGCTTGTTATTTATTTGCAGGTTGCCATTGGCTGAAACGGTATCCCTGGGCAGCAACAGCCATGGGATTGGTCAGAACGTTCAAGCAGGCTATTGGTCTAATCGGGCGGGCGTAAACCCATGCGGAAGAAGCTGATGAAAGGGAGCTGAGGACCGTCTCTCACAGACCACAACTGCAGTCCTCTGTGCAATGAAGCACTGTTCCCTGGGTAGACGTAAATGCCTCCTGTGCCGCCTGATAGAAAGAGCTGAAGGTGAGGGAGGCGAAGAATGGCTACTGCGCTGTCTGGAGAAGGGACAGAGCACGGCTCCGCCTGTCGGGGCGACCCTAGCAGAGGCTAATGAAGAGGAGGAGACAGCCGAGGCCAGGAGCGGGACTCGGCAACAGTCAGGAGGAAAAAAGAAGAAGCAGAGAACTGCTGCTACCACACAGACGAGAGCCAAGGAGGGATGAAAAAAAACAAAAATTGGTAAAGGGTCACACCTATGATAGAGTGTCCCAGAGTGGGTAATACATGTAGGTGCGTGTTGCACTCTGAATCACATACCCCTTACTGGAAACAAAGCCAAATACCTGCTAACAGTAAAAACATGGGCAGGTACGTTCCTCTAGACCATAGCATATAAAGGAAAAAAGGACCAGAGGGTCAAGAGACAGGAACAATCAGGGAGGAACACACTGGCTATAAATATAAACAGGAACAATTTATTTCATAATTGAATAATAAAAAAAAAAACGCTTCCACCCACACTGTAGAGGATAGAAAATGGAACTAACCTCCACCACTAATAAAGTGACATTGTCCAAAGAAACAGATTCACCACCTGGTGCCCATTACATACATGCCGGGTATCCCCATAAATAATTATGTGCAGCCTACTCCTGAACCCACTGCTGGGTACAGGGTGGAGACATGCAGTGGACAAATGATTGTCAATTGGATAAACAATTACAAGAACAATACTGAGATGAAAAAAAGGATTCGCATGCGGAGGAAGACCAGTATAGATCCTACCACTCCAGAAAAAATGCATGAAAAATCACTTAGAACTGACTAGATAAAAGTCTTGTGGAAGACCAATTCCTAAGGAAGGTGGTTCTAATGACAGTCCTGTAACCTGCCGCACACTCATGGAGATGTAATTATCAATTGGAACAGTCTAGAGAGTGGCATATTCAAAACAAATGAAGTGCCTCCAAGGAGGGATCTGGCAATGCTGAGCTGCAGAGTGCACCTAAAATGAGGCAGAGCAGCGCTACTCAGCCTGCCCGTGTGGCGGCTAGCAGTGGGCATACAGCAGGCATTTCTGATGGTGAGACCTGTTTTAGTAATAATGTTTCTGATCTATCTGTATTGCATCTTTATCTAATGTGTTACAGCAATTTAAAGGGGTACAGTCATTTGGTGCTGATGATACTGAGTTTGTAGGTGCACAGGTACCTGGTGCTTTGTGTATGTCTACTAATACTACAGCTCTTACAGGGGCACATTCTTATGGTGCACAAGTGAAAATTAATTCTGACAATTCATTAATAGACATTGGTAATGTATGGCAGGGTTTCACTGATTCTGCTATTCAGGATGATATTGCGGATAATGGAATGTCATTCTGCACTAGAATGCCCATTGATTTTTCTATACAAGGTAATCACTCCCTGCCTCTGAATTGTCAGTCCACCCCTCTTTAACTTGGGGTTCTAAGGATGTAGGCCTGTGGCTGAATCTCATGTTACCACAAAAGCCTAAATTCACCCCAAGGATAGTGGCTAATCTGCAGACTTAATTTCGGAAGGGATTTTGTTTTGCCTTCAATGAAGGACAATGCAAATTCCTCTCCAATTTCAGATATAGGCAGGAGTGCTCTTACTGTAATGGGAACCATTCAGCCAATAGTTGCTTTCGGAGATCTTCCGCAGCCTCTTTCCAGTCAGTTCCAGGGACTCTAGTGGGAAAAGCCTCGACCCCCAGTGAGCCTACTAATAATGGTCCCCTGGTTAGAACTATATCCAGATCACAGGATGGCAGCTCTACTAATTGAAGGTCCTATGCCCCGTACACACGGTCGGACTTTGTTCGGACATTCCGACAACAAAATTCTAGGATTTTTTTCCGACGGATGTTGGGTCAAACTTGTTTTGCGTACACACGGTCGCACAAAGTTGTCGGAATTTCCGATCGCCAACCACACGGTCACGTACACCACGTACGACGAGACTAGAAAAGGCCAGTTCAGAACCAAGCACGGCACCCTTTGGGCTCCTTTTGCTAATCTCGTGTTAGTAAAAGTTTGGTGAGAGACGATTCGCGCTTTTTCAGACTCGTGGTTTTCTGCCGTTCAGTTTGTGCTTGTGGGTTTGTATCTGCTCTTCAGTGCGTGCAAGCAAGTTCCGCGTGACTTTAAGTAGTCATTGTGTTCTTGTGTGTTCGTTACTGTTTTTCAGGTCGCTCTTTACAGGCCTTGCTGTTCTTCAGTGTGTTCTGTTACTTCGTTTTGAGCAGCCGACCGTTTTCTAGCCATGTTTCGTATACGTACTCCTCGTAGAGTTCATGCTGTGCTGGGGCTTGGTGTTGGGGTCCTGACCTTGACACAAGTCCAGTCCATGAACAGGGTGGGGAGTAGTTCATGGACCAAGAATTGGTTGCTTCAGCGTGACCAGTTCTGTCATATGCCTTTGCTCCGTGAGATCCGTGAGAATAATCCTGATGATTTCAGGAACTTTCTCCGGATGACGGACCCCGTATTTCACCGTCTGCTGGCTTTGCTGGCCCCCTATATCAGCAGGCAGGAAACCTGCATGAGGCAAGCCATCACTCCGGAGCAGAGGCTCGTCGCTACCCTGCAGTACTTGGCGACAGGGAGAAGCCTGCAGGACCTCAAGTTCTCGACAGGCATCTCCCCCCAGGCTCTGGGGATCATTATCCCAGAGACCTGTTCTGCCATCATCCAGGTCCTGCAGAAGGAGTATATGAAGGTAAGATTTTTATCCTTTAATATCACATTTTATTGTATATAATGTTTGCTAATGTAATGTATTTCTTTCCTCATTCCCTAATTACCATGATTGGAATATGCTGTGAATGTAAATTTTTTAGGTCCTTCATACAGATTGGCCTTCAATAACCTCCCCAGCATGCTCTCCTGCCCTATATTCACCTCATGTAGTCACTTAACAATGTATTTTATCAGCTCCATAGTAGTGCTTTACCCCAAACACCCCCTAAAATGTTTAGAAATGTGATTTGCGCTTTAAATTCAGGCAGAGTGGCAGAGGCTTTTTTTTTTTTGTGGTGTCCCCAAATCATTTTTAGTAACCCTCCCTCCCCCCAACTGCTAAATCAGCTGATCCCAATTCTCTATCCATCCTCAATCATCTATCTGCTGACTTTGCCAAACCCATACACATTATACCCATCTCTTTAGTGGTCAGATTTATGGATGAATTCCCCAAAGCATGCAGTGCAAGGGCCTGCCTGTATACTTTCAAATGGTACTGTTTAAAGTTTTTGTATACTATTATTATCTTGATAGGTAATAGCAGAATGTCCAAATGTGCTCAAATGTGTACAGTGTGTATTTATATCTTTGTATTATGACACTTCTTACCTGTCAAGTGGGCTGCTAATAGTGTAACTAAGGAGGGGCTGTTCAAAGTAATACCCATTATTTAGGCATTCATCTCTCAATGAAGTGAAGAGGGTTACCTGTCCAAGATTTCCCCACCTCCCCATAATGTTAGAAATGGCCCATAAGGGGGGGGGGGGGAATATGATAGGTGTACCTTATACTTTGGTGTTGTTAAATTCCCCTCAATAAATGCTATCTGGAGGTTGGCCAAGAATGTTTGTGTCTAATCTGCTTGCCATGTTTATGTGCAAAAATATTAATATATTTTTGTTTTCCTCAACAGTTTCCTTCCACGCCACAGGAATGGCAGACTGTGGCCTCCCACTTTGCCGAGCGGTGGGACTTTCCTAACTGTGGAGGGGCAATTGATGGGAAACACGTCCACATCGTCCCACCACCCAACTCGGGGTCGTACTATTTCAACTATAAGGGGTTCAATAGTATTGTGATGTTGGCGGTGGTGTCGGCTAATTACGACTTCTTGTATGTGGACGTGGGGAAGAATGGCCGGATGTCCGATTGTGAAGTCATCGCCCAGACGGAGTTCTAGAGGCATCTCCAGAATGGCAGCTTGGACTTGCCACCTCCAGAGGACAATGTGGAAGGACTCCCATTCGTGTTCGTTGCTGATGAAGCGTTTGCGCTGGAGGACCACCTGATGTGGCCATTCCCAATGAGGACCCTCACCCCGGAACAGAGGGTTTTTAATTACCGGCTGGCCAGAGCCCGAAGAGTGGTGGAGAACACATTTGGAATCCTGGCCAGCCGGTTCCGCCTATTTCTGACACCCATCCATATGGCGGAGTATAAACTTAATCATATGATGAATGATCCATGAAACCACACTGACAGCGCTTGAAAGTGGCCGTCCTGGCTTGCCCTCCCTGAGTGCCCGTGATGTCCGGTTACAATACCTGGAGTTCTTTGCGGGTAGGGGGGCCATCAATATGCCAGCAAATTTGTGAAGCCTTTATCAAATAAAAAAAGCAAAAAAAAGAAAATCTTTGTGGACATTTACTGCTTGTGTTTGTTTTAGCTGACCGTGACAGAAATGTGTTGAGTCCAGAAAATGGCGTGATTGTGTAACCTTATACAAAGCACTGTTGGGTGTTATTTACTAAAGGCAAAGACACTTTGCACTACAAGTACACTGAAACTGCACTTGTAATGCAAAGAGGATTTGCTCTTAGGAAATAACCCCCATTTTCACAGAAAACAGCAATGACATCACCAACAAAGTGTTTTAGCGTTGACACATTAATCCACACATTCTTGCTTAACAATCTCTTTAATACCTGCACAATCACATGTGCATTTAGAAAAGTTTTTTTCTAACAAAACAACATGTTTGTGGTATAACAATGTTTGGGGTGGCATTATCAAACAGATAAATGTCCATTTAAGCTAAAACAGGCATGTGTAAAACCAACAAGAAAGCCACAAATCTTGAACTTACAAAGTTCACATTTTGTAGAACTTGAAGGCAATATCAGACATGAGTATTTAGGAACTGTGTTTGATATTGCGTTCAGATGGGGTGAAGTCACCCCAGGAAAAGCCAAATTTGGAAGATGCACACAAATTTCCCAATGTCAACATGTGCTAGCTGCCATCACGGGGGATCAAGGGACGTGTTTTGGGGGAGCAACTCCTTCCTCTCAGCTACTTTATTATTGAGGAAGGGGTTGCACCCCCAAAACGCATCCATTGATCTCCCGTGATGGCAGATAGCACATGTTGGCACACTGTGTGCATCCTCCAAATTAGGCTTTTCGACAAATCTTTCAAACATTTTGAACATTGGAGCACACAAAAAAACAAAGTGATTTGGAGGGGTTTTAAATTTGCCCCAAAACATCAATGATGTTTTTATTTTTTTGAATAACATCATTGATGTTTTTATTGAGTTTTTCCAATTCTAAATTACACCCCATGATCTCCCCGATCAGGATCTGGGCACTTTCTGATGTGAAAGGATCTGGATCCACAACATCACGATCACCTAAAAAGAGAGAAACCCAAAAAAAAGGTATCAAAAAAATGCCGTCATGCATCTCTTACCTGAGCCTGTGGTCGCAGACACTCACCTGTTGTGGTGACTATTTCCACCACATCTTCCTCCTCCTGCTCTTCTTGGGTTGGGGGTATTTCCCCTTCTTCCAGAGGTGGGGGGTCTGTGTTCTCCTCGGATGAGGGGTGTGCTCCGAGTCTTTTCTCCCCTATGTAAAACAAAAATGCTATAGTTAGCACACAGTGATTTGATGGAAGAACTGTGAAATAGGAAACATTGCTTGGAAGTGGGGTACAATTGTCTATTTTGGCAGAGTTCCAAAATGTGGCATTTTCAGTGTCCTTTGTCAAGCTTCAATATTTTACCTGTTTGGTACAAGCTTCACAGATGTAGCCCCCCCCTATAGTATACACTGGAGCATCTGTGTGGCCCCCTAATAAAAATGGTGTTCTTGTGTCCCACACTAGTGCTCCAGTGTCCAGATGTGAAAACAGCTGCTGAGTGTCCTCTCCTTACACAGAATCTATTTTTCATTTCATTCTAGTAACAAAGCCATCTACACAACCAAAATAGTTTATGACAAGTAGGGCGTAAAAATTGTGGCCAAATGCATATGGCCTAAACAATGGTGTTTTATAGGCCGAAAGAAAAATGTTTGATACGAACGAATAATGTACCCATGAACATGAAATTTGCCATGTAAAAATGTAGACTTGTAAGAAAAGCACATGGAGCAGCACGAACATAATAAACATAAAGAATAGGAACACAGGACAACTACTTACTTTTTTGCAGCACTCTCCGGATCTTTCTGTACTTCTCACGTTCTCTTCATTTCAGGTCCGACCACCGTTTCCTGAGCTGATCTTTCGATCGTCGTACCCCGAAATACCGGTGCAGACTCCTGACCACTTTTGCCATGATCTTGGCCATTCGACCATTGGGGTTGGGGTAAGGTCCATACTTCCCCTCATAGTCGGCCCTCTTCAGGATGTCCACCATCTCCAACATCTCCCTAAAGGACATATTTGAGGCCTTAAATCTCCTTCTGGATCCAGACATTTCAGGCTCCGGGCTTTCTTCCTCCTCCTCCTCTTTGCTATAATTAGCACGCACCTGCTGTGTCTCCGCCATGTGCTCTTCCCCCACTGCGCCAAACGAAAAGGGGCGGGGAATAGACTAGAAAGAACGTCAGGGGCGGGTGGAGTTACACGCATGCGCAGTGTGTATAAAGCGTAACGCGTGCGTATTACGTATGATCTGTGAGCGGAGGAAGGAGCATCGAAAGCGCCGATCGTGATAACGAAGGTAAGATCTAAACTTGGGCCTATACTGCTTCGAAATTGAAGCCTATATTGTAACAAGATTAGGAGAGTTTGGCCTGACCTTAGGGTTTGTCTTGTGTTGTGTCTTGCAGAGAAAATAGATGGCTTCAACGACCACAATTTCCTCCCCCTGTTCATAGACAAATACAGGGAGCTGCCCTGTCTGTGGCAGGTGAGACACCTCCATTACAATAATAAACAAAAGAGGCAGGCAGCGCTGGAGACACTGCTGGAGTTGGTGAAGCCGGTGGTCCCCACAGCAACCATCCCCTATTTAATAGCCAAAATTGGTGGCCTGAGGAGCACTTATCTTAGGGAGCCCAAGAAGGTCACAGATTCCCAGAGATCCGGAGCTGCAGCAGATGACATTTATGTCCCCAGGCTGTGGTACTATGAGAGACTGCGATTTCTGTCAGACCACACTGAAGTCAGGGAATCCCTCTCCACTCTTCCCTCCACTCTTCCTTCCACCCCAGCTGAGGCTTCCGATGTCCAACCAGGAAGAAGTGGAGGAGCCCAGCTGGAGTCAGGTATAGAATTCTTCTACAGATTTTTGGTCAATAACTAAATGATGTTTACTAGATGTTATTATTGATCACTAATTGCTGATTGAAAAAAGTGTTTTACATATCAATAGACAGTAGTGGGCACCCAAATTTGGGACAAGAATGAAAACTGTTGGGCTCAGAAGGATAGTCTGTTATATTTGATAACATTCAATTTGCAACAGTCAGGAGGTGAAAATTGTGTGTGATTGATGAATAAAAAACTAAAACTATGTCCCTTTTTCATACATAGGAAGACCTCAGCCAGGAGGAGGTTGTGGAATGTGGCATTGAGGAGGAGGCGGGGATTAGTGGCAGCCAGGAGGAGGCGGGGCTAAGTGTCAGCCAAGAGAAGCCTGGGACCAGTCGCAGCCTGACTGAATCGCAGGTTCCTCCCCTCCGCCTTCCATATAAAAGAGCGAGGAAGATGACTCACATGCAGGATTCAGCGCTCAGGCTAATTCAGGAGGCTTCTGCATCCCTCAGAGCCTTACCCACTCCTGAAGAGGCTTTTGCCTGCATGGCTGCCACAAAACTGCAGGGCATGCAGGAGAGTCAACGCAAGCTGTGTGAGGACCTTCTTTATAAAGTCCTAAGTAAGGGGGTGAGTGGGGAACTAACACCCAAGACCGACGTGATTGAGTTGGACCATCCTCCTCCTCCTCCTCCTCCTGCTGCCACAGCTCCAACACCAGAGCCACAGCGTGGAAGGAAGCGTGGAAGGAAGACAAGAGAGTGATGGCCCTGGGTTCAGTCTGGTCTGAAAAAAGCTGCAGTCTCTCGTATGACCACAGCCTGGGGACACAGATGTCATCTGCTGCTTTCCGGATCTCTGGGACTTCTGGACCAGACTGCCCTCCCTTAGATAAGGACTCCTCAGGCCACCAATTTTGCTTGAAAATAATTGATGTCTGCCCTGGGGGTCCAAGGCTTCACCCATTTCTGCAGTTTCTCCAGCGTTGCCTCCCTCTTTGTTGTGAGCCCTTAATAAAAGTTATTTTTTGGAAAATTATACTCTCCTGTGTGTTTTCATCCAAAAAGGACAGTTTGTTGGTGACGATTCAGGTACATTTCTAACATAAAATGTGAAATTAACAAGGGACAACACCACCAAACAATCTTCTACAGATTAAATAGAACAACATATCAATGGTGTTGTGGTAACTTGACAGAAAAAACACACACAAAAATTTTCAGGAGTACAAATAAAAATCCCAAAAACAAAAAATAAGCCTTGAAAAAAATACAAACCAAAAAAAAAATAATCGGACTTAAAAACCAAAAAAAAAAAAAAAATGTTGTCAGATATGACAAATCAAAATATATTGAGGGAATCCCGATAAATAGTAAAGAAATAAGTTTGTGAGAAGTGTGTGTGAATATGAGCAGAAAAACTACCTAATTCTTGTCACATTATAAAGAAGAAGAGAGTGCGCTGTATTAAACCATTTTTAACATTGCAGCGTGACGAAAGTGCTGTATCCATTGCGAACGCTAAGTTTACCAGACCGAGCTGTTCCGTGTCGGAATTTCTTCTGAGCATGCGTGGCACTTTGTGCGTCGGAACAGGCCACACACGGTCGGAATTGACGCGATCGGACTTTGTTGTCGGAAAATTTTATCTCCTGCTCTCCAACTTTGTGTGTCGGAAAATCCGATGGAAAACGTCCGATGGAGCCCACACACGGTCGGAATTTCCGACAACACGCTCCGATCGGACATTTTCCATAGGAAAATCCGACCGTGTGTACGGGGCACTAGAGATGTTTTTTTAGTTCCCTCTTTCAACGGATCGGGTTGTACCATGGTCAAGAATTTGCATTCGGCCTATATAAATGCTGATGTGGTTCAGAAGAAATTATCTAAAGAAATTGTAGATGGTAGGATAGCTGGTCCCTTTCCTCAAACCCTATTTCCAAATTTTAGGCTCTGCTCTTTGGGTATTGTTCCCAAAAAGGAGCGTGGTAGTTTTCGTTTGATACACCATCTTTCCTACCCATTGGACTCTTCCCTGAATGATGAGGTTTTGGATGTTGAGGCTCCGGTATCCTATTCCTCATTCGAAGAAGCTCTAGTCATCTTAAGGGAGTATGGTCGTGGAGCTTTGATGGAGAAGACAGATATCTAATCGGAATGTCGCTTACTCCCAGTTCAGCCTCAAGGTTTCGATTCATTGGGTTTTCAATTTCAAGGTCAATTCTATTTTGACAAATGTATGCCGATGGAGTTTTATTTATCCTGTTTTTATTTTGAAGCCTTTTCTAAATTTTTACATTGCGTTTTGTCAGCTCTCTATCCTTTTGGGGGGGTTTTGCACTATTTTGTTGATTTTTTGTTTGTCAGCCCCCCGGGCTCTAATTCTTGCTACAAATCTTTAAATGTATTCTTCGCATTGTGTGAATACTTTGGGGTTCCGCTTGCACACAAAAAGACGGTTCTTCCTTCCACCACTATAAAATTTTTGGGGATCACAATTGACTCAGCATTAATGGAGTTTAGGTTACCCGCAGATAAATTGCAGACGATGAGATTACTGATTTCACTCTTCCTGTCAAAAAAGAAAATACTACTGAAAGAAGCTCAATCGTTATTGGCTTTCACAGCCAGGGTCATTCCTATGGCCAGGGTATTTTCACGTAGATTTTCTTTGGCTATCAAAGGTTTTAAGAATCCATATGCCCATGTTCGTATAACTAAAAGCATTAAAGAGGATCTGAAAGTCTGGGACTCCTTTTTAGGTAATTTTAATGGTTCAACCATATGGCTGATTATATAAGATTTAATCAGTGACTATCAGTTACAATTCTTCACAGATACTGCGGGCTTTTCAGGCTTCGGTGCGTTTATGAATGGCCATAGGTGCGCCGCTGAGTGGCATTCCAATTGGTTGCATCAGGACGTTTTACAGAACCTTGTTCTCTTGGAGTTATTCCCAGTCATAGTATCCATAGTGGTTTGGAAGGCTCAGTTCATGAACCACAGAGTTCTGGTGCACACGGACAACATGGGTGTTTTCTTTGCTATTAATACATTGTCATAGAAATCTGAACCAGTTATTAAATTACTGCATTTTCTAGTCTTGCACTGCATGTGTTTTTATATCTGGCTGAGAGCGGAACACATAGCAGGAATTCATAATAATATAGCTGACACTTTATCTCGTTTTCAGTTCACAAAGTTTCGGAGTTGGCTCCATCGGCAGATCAATGTGGTGCACCTTGCCCAGATTTCTTCTGGGGCTTAATTTGGAACTGATAATGGCTAATCTTGAGAACTCAGTGGCAAGGAATACATGGATGGACTATCGTCTATTTCTCCCTGAATTGGTTCATTTATCTGCAATAGGTCTGGACGTTTTTAATATAGGCATGCAAAATTTGATAGAAACAGCCACGGTGTTGGGGGACCTCAGCCAGTAGCTTCTCTTCTGGCTTCAGCCGGTGGGGAGTAGTCGTCCAGCATTGTCTGGATGGACATCGTGAAATTATGTTTAAGTATTCATATTTCATTTTAATTTTGAGTTATTATCAGGTTACCCCTTAAATAACACTGTGGCCATTAATTAAATATGCCAAATAAATATATTATTTGTTTGATATTATCTGTTGTTGGTGTCTTCTTTTCTTAAGTCCCTTTGTGCTGGCCCATGAAAGGTCATAGCAATATGCTGGGCCCCTTATGGGATAGCGCAAAGGGGGGCTGCAGATTTCTTCTGCTTGTTATTTATTTGCAGGTTGCCATTGGCTGCAGTGTTATCCCTGGGCAGCAACAGCCATGGGATTGGTCAGAACGATCGAACAGGCTATTGGTCTAATTGGGCGGGTGTAAGTGCCCACGCGGAAGAAGCTGATAAAAGGGAGCTGAGGACCATCTCTCACAGACTGTTAGGACCGGACAGCGACTCCCACCCACCCTCCCTAATTTCCTGAAGAAGTCATGGTGTTGTTCAGTGGTGGAGTAGTTGTCCAGCATTGTCTGGATGGACACCGTGAAATTTTGTTTAAGTATTCATATTTAATTTTAATTTTGAGTTGTTATCAGGTTACCCCTTGGATAACACCGTGACAATTAATTAAATATGCCAAATAAATTGTTGGTGTTTTCTTTTCTAATGTCCCTTTGTGCTGGCCCATGGCAATCTGCTTTGTTTACATAGGCAGATCGCCGTTCTGCCTGTGTACTGTATGATCTTCGGGTGCAAGCGAGACATCGAGTCTGTGGTACCCACTGGTGGGCTCCAGTTGTGTGTGATCACAGCAGGAGCAGGTTGCCAGTGCCCTAGACCCGGAAGTGTCAGATCACGTACGCATGATCTAGCACAGAGCAGCCATCCTGCCGCAGTATATCTGGTTAATTAGCTTAAAGTGGTTGTAAACCTCTGACATAAAATATGAACAAAGCATATACCTCTTTAGTGTGCACATGTCTCAAGCCAGAGCACTAAGGGTAATTTCTGTCTGCTGCCTTGTTCCTCTGCTATCAGCATGAATCACTTCTGATAAGTTTTCCTGACACCAAGAGGGTAAAAGGTGATAGGGAAGGGAGGTTCAACACACCGCCTGTGATTGACAGCTTTAGATCTGTTCCTTGTGCTGTGTAAATGGGGGGGTGGGGGGTATATCTTCCCTCCAATCAGCTGCAGAGTGTAAGTTCAGGTCCCTGCCCCCTGCTCTGAAAGCCAAAACAACCTGTATAAATTTCTTCACTTTGAAAGGCTGTAGAGAAGAGAAGACTGCAGGTAAACTGGTATGGCTTATGTAGGAGGATTTGTTTAAACTCTGTGCATCACTTGAGGCCAGTCACTTCACTAGGTATATGTAAGGGTTTGCAATCACTTTAAATGAAAGCATTGCGGGTTCTGGTATGTACGTATGTAAGTATGCACACTTCAGAGGGGTAGGATCCCCTGAAAATCACTGTTTATACATATTACATATCAACTACAATTGTATCACATAAAGTTCAACCTGGTCAGAAATTGCGATCAAAATATCATGATATGCCAGATGCAGGGAACTGTCATTATTCCCAGAGGTCAGGAATAGGCATCAAAGTATTATATAATGCCAAATTAAAATGAAACTTATTATCCCTGGAGAAAGGCCCTTCAGATGAAATATAATCACATTACACACATCTATCAATGGTGACTGTAGTTTTGGGAAGAAACTCTTTAAGGTTCCTATAGAAGATACACGGCCATACAATAAAGCTGAATGAGAAGAGGTCTAATCTTAAAGGGGTTGTAAACCCTCATGTTTTTTCACCTTAATGCATCCTATGCATTAAGGTGAAAAAACTTCTGTCACTGACCTGGCCCCTCAGCCCCCTCGTTTTACTCACCTGAGTCCCGTATTTCCCTCGCAGGAGATGTGCTCTTCCCCTTTGCCCGTTGTCTCGATTCTTGATTGGATAAATTGATAGCAGCGCAGCCATTGGCTCCCGCTGCTGTCAATCCAATCCAATGATGTGGGCTGAGTCCTACATTCGGCGTCTATGGACGCAAAAGCTGGACTTGGGAGCATGCCCGCAAGGCAACCCCCCCAGGTAAGCGCTTCTCCTAGGGGGTTATACGATGTGGGGAGAAGCTACCAGCGCCACCAGGAGATCCCAGAAGTCGAGGATCGGGGCCACTCTGTGCAAAACGAACTGCACAGTGGAGGTAAGTATACCATGTTTGTTATTTATAAAAAAAAAAAAAAAAACAATCACTTTAACCACTTGCCAACCAGCCTCTGTTATTATACTGCCCGCATTATACTACCCGCAAATTGCCGTAGCTGTACGTTGGCTCCTTTAAGAGCCATAGCAGCCACACGCCGGCTGCAAGGCGGGAGAACCCTATGCGCGTGGCCAGAGACCGCAATGTCCACAGATCCCCATCTGACAGGGGAGGAGAGAGAGATCTGCTGTTCCTAGTGATTAGGAACAGCGATCTCTCTTCTCCTCCAGTCAGTTCACTCCCCCCCACAGTTAGAAACACCTCCCAGGGAACACATTTAACCCCTTGATCGCCCCCTAGTGTTAACCCCTTCCCTGCCAGTGACATTTGCACAATAATCAGTGCATTTTATGCACTGATCGCTGTATAAATGTCAATGGTCCCAAAAAAGTGTCAAAAGTGTCCGATCTGTCTGCCGCAATGTCGTAGTCCCACTAAAAATCGCAGATCGCTGCCATTACTAGTAAAAAAAAAAAAATGCCACAAAAATATGTAGAAGAATACATATTGGCCTAAACTGATGAAGAAATTGTTTTTTTGACATTTTTGGGGGGATATTTATTATAGCAAAAAGTAAAAAATATATATATATTTTTTTTCAAAATTGCCGCTCTATTTTTGTTTATAGTGCAAAAAATAAAAACAGCAGAGGTGATCAAATACCACCAAAAGAAAGCTCTATTTGTGGGGAAAAAAAGACATCAATTTTGTTTGGGTACAGCGTCACACGACCACGCAATTGTCAGTTAAAGTGACGCAGTGCCGTATCGCAAAAAATAGCCTGGTCATTAAAGGGGAAAATCTTCTGGTCTGGAAGTGGTTAAACTGCAAAAGGGGTTCTTTACTGTTAGAGCAATAAAGATGTGGAACTTCCATTCACATTTATATCACCAGAGAGTACATCTGTTTGATATGTTTTTCAGTGAACACAGTATGCAGGGATATAGAAATCCCTAGCAACATGCACACACACGCCCATCTTAATTCAACCATGATTTATTTATCTTTATTTAATTATTATTTTTATATTTATATGAAGATTATTTATTTATCTTTGTGCTAGGAGGGGAGATTGGAGGGAGGAGGGGTTGTTCTAGGAGGGGATTTAGGTGGTTATGCTAGGGGGAATTGGGGTGGTTGTGTTAAAAGGGGGGATTTGGGAGCAGGGGGTTTGTGCTAGGTGGGGGGATTTGGGAAAGGGGGGTTGTGCTAGGAGGGGGGGTTTGGGAAAGGGGGGTTGTGCTAGGAGGGGGGATTTGGGAGCATTGTGGTTGGAGGGAGGATATGGAGGGGATTGTGCCAAGACGGGGTATTTGGGAGTGGGGGTGGGTTGTGCTAGTAGGGGGAATTTGGGGGGGGAGAAAATTTACAACCTGGAAACAATTGAACTCACAGAGTAAATTTTAGGGATTGTTCACACCAGATGTAGTGAAGTAGCACATGCAAAATTGCACATTTACAGACCACACACAAAAATGTGGTACCTCTTGCAGATGCGCGTGGGTACAATTATATATTAATGAAAAAGAAACAAACGTCGCCCACGGGACTTTAAATGAGGTGTAAATGGTGATCAAAGGGTAAACAAGTATAAAAGTACAGATATTTTATTGAGAACAACAACATGATCCATAGTATGACATGAGCATGGGTGAACAGGTTCATAAAACAGCAACATTGCATTGTAGTCCTAAAACATAGCCATAATATAATAGTAATACATGTAATACAGGTATGCATGGTACATCTCTAACCCGACGCGTTTCGCGAGCTTTCCTCGCTTCGTCAGGGGCTGATGTGCATATCTGCTGTTTGTAAAAACAGATTAAAGTAATTAGAGTATCGGTTATGATTGGATGAAAGCAAGAAGCCAGAACCGATCATCCCATACTTACTAGTAGGACCAAGGCTACAGACACTGAACCCAAGTAGGGGTCGGCAGAGGGCATCTCCCCTGGGAGCTGAAGAGACCGAGGACCCAACCAGAGGACCGAGGCCGGGCGTGGGGGGCAGCATGGCAATGAGAAAGAGAAAGGGGATGTGGACCCAAATTGTTCCCATATGTCCTGCAGGGCAACTCACTGTGTAGGAATACAAATATATGGTAGTATAAGATTGAAGGGTCTTGGGAGTGTGAAAAAATGTACAACATGGCAACAAATGCAGGGTATGCTGATGGACAAGGTATAATAGCATTGGCACTGTCATAAAAATATGAGATGTGTGCTGCATGCATAGTATGCATAGCAGAGCAAGGAGAAAAAGAAGGGTACAAAGTGAGGGAATGAATGAGAAGGGAAAGGAGAAAAGAAGGGAAGGACAAGGGGAGGTGAAGTGAAGAGAGACAGAATATAATTTGTCCTTCTCTTTCACTGCGCCTCATTTTTCTCCACTTCCCCACTTTTCTTTCCGTCCCTTCCCTTTGGTCCTGTTCCCCCCTTTTTCCTTTCCTTTCCTTTTCTTTTTCTTTGTCTTTCTTCTGTCTCTCTTCACTTCACCTCCCCTTGTCCTTCCCTTCTTTTCTCCTTTCCCTTCTCATTCATTCCCTCACTTTGTACCCTTCTTTTTCTCCTTGCTCTGCGGGACATCTCATGCATACTATGCATGCAGCACACATCTCATATTTTTATGACAGTGCCAATGCTATTATACCTTGTCCATCAGCATACCCTGCATTTGTTGCCATGTTGTACATTTTTTCACACTTCCAAGACCCTTCAATATTATACTACCATATATTTGTATTCCTACACAGTGAGTTGCCCTGCAGGACATATGGGAACAATTTGGGTCCACGTCCCCTTTCTCTTTCTCATTGCCATGCTGCCCCCCACGCCCGGCCTCGGTCCTCTGGTTGGGTCCTCGGTCTCTTCAGCTCCCGGGGGAGATGCCCTCTGCCGACCCCTACTTGGGTTCAGTGTCTGTAGCCTTGGTCCTACTAGTAAGTATGGGATGATCGGTTCTGGCTTCTTGCTTTCATCCAATCATAACCGATACTCTAATTACTTTAATCTGTTTTTACAGACAGCAGATATGCACATCAGCCCCTGATGAAGCGAGGAAAGCTCGCGAAACGCGTCGGGTTAGAGATGTACCATGCATACCTGTATTACATGTATTACTATTATATTATGGCTATGTTTTAGGACTACAATGCAATGTTGCTGTTTTATGAACCTGTTCACCCATGCTCATGTCATACTATGGATCATGTTGTTGTTCTCAATAAAATATCTGTACTTTTATACTTGTTTACCCTTTGATCACCATTTACACCTCATTTAAAGTCCCGTGGGCGACGTTTGTTTCTTTTTCTGATATTTAGGGATGGAGGTGGTTTATGTTAGGGGTCAGTTCTCAGATTTTCTTTTTTAATTATATATTAATGGAACTACCAGGCATCTAGAAAACATGCGTACATACTTGCTTGCTTAAACATATGGTAGCGCAGTAGTATAACCCTTAGTATAACTCTCTCTGTAATTCTAATGCTAACTCTCTATGTAATAATTTACTAATCCTCAGTCTAGCCCTCCCTGTAACCCTGACACTTGCCCAGAGTAGAATAAAATAGAATAGAATAAAATAGAATAGAACAGAATGGAATAGAATTTAGTAGAATAAAGTAAAACAGAATAGAATAGAATAGAGTAAAACAAAACAGAATAGAAAATTAAATAAAAGATTAGAATAAAATAGAATAAAAAATTGAGGAATAGAATAGAAAAGGATAGTATAGATTAGAGTAGAATAGAAAAGAATAGAAAATATAAGAATAGAATAGAAAATATAAGATTAGAATATAATTGAATAGAAAAAAAACAATAGAATAGAATAGAGTAAAATTTTGAATAGAATACATTTGAATAGAATAGAAAAGAATAGATTCAAAAATAAAAGAATATAATAGAAAAAAAATAGAATAAAATAGAAATAATTTAACCATCTTCTGAAATTTGAATTTAGAATAGAATAGATTACAATAGAATAAAAAAGAATACAATATAATAGAAAGAATGTAACCATTTTCCGAAATTCTAATTTCAAATAGAATACATTTGAATAGAATAGAAAAGAATACAATTGAATAGAAAAAATATTAGAATAAAACAGAAAAAATATTAGAATAGTATAAAATAAAATAGAAAGAATATAACCGTCTTCTGAAATTAAAATTTCGAATAGAGTAAATTTGAATTCAAATGCTGATTCAAATGTTTCGAATTTGGTTGAATTCAATTCAACTGAATTTGGAAAATTTGAATCGCATTTGAAAACAAATAAACAAAAGAATGCCAAAAACGAATCAAAGGACTTTAACAAATTTAACTAAACAAAATTATTTAAATAACTAAAGGAAACAAAACATTTTTTTTTATTCTGCACATGTCTACTCACACTAATCCTTAACATAACACTTTCTGTAACTTTAAAGCCAGCCATACAAGGATCAAAATTTGGCCGGTTCAGCAGGAACCGGCTGAATTTCGATCCATGTATGGGCAGGCTGGTTGTACAGAAGTCGATTTACTTCTGAGTTTTTCCCAAATGATCAGTGCCACCGATTATAGTCAGTAACACTGATTAGTGTGTTGTGATGGTGTGGAAGGCCCCCTGCTGTCAGAACACAATAGCACAGTGGGAGTGATTACCCCCATCCACTTTGAATGTGTAGATGGGGGAATCAGATCTTCTTTTTTTTTTTTTCATTCAACCTGGTTGAGCAAAAAAAATAACGCATGACCAGCCTAACACCAACCTTTACACTATCCCTTCTTGAAACTGTCCTACTAATCCTCAGGCTAACCCTAACACTAACCAGCACACTATTCCTTACACTAATCCTCAGTCTAACTTTCTAACTCTTTTATGTAAACTTAACCTAATGTTTGCATACTCACCCCTCCTTTAATGGAATAATCTTCTTGAATTTATTAAATACTATTTTACATTTTTTTAACAACATGCCCAATTAGGATGCAAAAGGGTCAATTCACTAACGTTTACCGCATGTGATGAAGGTATCATTTTACTAATTTGCATAAATTATCGCATAAGTCCAATGAAAAAAAAATAACAATTATGCGGTATTTACCAAAAAAAAAAAGGTGCCGGTAAATACCGCATAAAAAAGCTCTTAAGTCCAATTCACAAAGGGACCAGAGAGTAAAAAAGAATGCAATAATTACCCCCCTGGTTCTACTGGCAGTTTCACATGCGGTATTTGTTGAAAAATAGCCTGGGGTCGGAGGACCCCCAGGCTGTTTTTTAACAAATAGCTGGTTGCTAAGCAGTGGGCCAGGAAGCCGCCCGCCGCATCCTTAACAATCGATGATTCATCAGCTTTTAACAGGCTGCCCCCCCTGCTGACAGCTGATTGTTAAACAAAACCTGACAATTAAAAAGTATAAAAAAAAACATCCTGGGGTCCCCCCAGTCCATAATAGGGCCTTTGGGTCTGATATTGATTTTAAGGGGAACCCCATGCCAAAATGTAAAGAAAAACCGCAGGGTGTCGCCACCAAAATCCATACCAGACCCTTATCCGAGCATGCAGCCCAGCAGGTCAGGGAAGGGGGGGCCATGCCACATGCCCTCAACATGCCCTCAACATGCACCTTGTCCCCATGTTGATGGGGATAAAGGCCTCATCCCCACGATAGTGGCTGGTGGTTGTGGGGGTCTGCTGGCAGGGGGCTAATCGGAATCTGGAAGCCCCCTTTAAGAAGGGGGCCCCCAGATCCCGGCCCCCTCTATGTAAAGCATACACCAGTCCGTGATGTCACAATACCTGAAGGGTCTGGTATGGACTGGGGGGGGTACACCATTTTTTTATACTTTTTAATTGTCCGCTTTTTTTTTACAGTCAGCTGTGAGTGGGAAAGCCCGCTGATAGCTGATGAGTCATCGGTTGTTAAGGACTCGGCGGCCGGCTTCCCAGCCAGCTCCTTAGCAACCAGCTCAATACGGTAAATTACCACATTACCTAATGCGGTAATTACTACTAATCCAAACAAATACTGCATTCGGTATTTCACTCCAAATTCTTAGTGGATTGAACACTTGTACAATTGTTACCACATGTGGTATTTTACCGCATAATATTAGCCGTTATGTAACTTTTAGTGAATTGACCCCAAAATGACTTAGCTCAATATTATATATAAATAATAAAAATTATTTTCTGGTCAAATAGATTTTTAATGTATCATATAAAATGTGCACTTGCACAGGCATTGATTTCCTTTCATGCTACCCTGTGAAATATTCCCGACAGCCATCACAGAAGAAGAACAATAGCTATGGCATATACGTATCAAACCCGGCTCTCTGACTAATGAAGAAATACGAGACAGTAATTTTCTGTAATATGAAATATTTACTGCGTTTGGCAAGGAACAAAAATATAGAGACTACGGCAGCGTATGTCAATGTATAAAAAGCACTTTGAATAAATTACCCGCCTTTTTTCTTAAACATTGTGTTTTTTTATGGACATAAATAATGCATGAGTGGTACATGTGACATTTTGACTCTCTTTTTAATCAGTCATCAGTCATTTTTCATACATACTACAACCATTTAACTACATTAGTTCACATTGCATATTGTATTAGTTCGCCTTATTTAAACAAATGCTGTAATATTCCAAATGTTTTCTTATTTTTAGTTAGTACATAAAAAAATATATTATTTAAATTAATGGATCATATATAGAATAATTAATCATCTGTTGAAAATATTGTTAGGTGAGACCTTTAAAGAGTAACTCTGTAAAACCTATTGATAAACTGCCAACAGACCCTTACATGTAGCTGCTTTTACTTTTATGTCAGGTATAAATCCAATGGTCAGTATCTTTGTGCTTGTATGGAAACTTTCACAAATACTTTTTAATTACATAAAGGTACCATGTATTTTCTATGTACCTATGTTTGATTTTGCTTTGGATAAGGGATTTTGTAAACATCCTTTAGTTACAAAATTATTAATTTTCCACAAGAAAAAAAAAATCATGAAAGCAGTAACTCTGAAATTTGTCGTTTAGCTGATTAGGAAAATTTGCTTTGGAAAAAAATCTACTTTTGTAATTAATATTTATTTAGAGGGTGTGCATTTTTATTTTCTGGGGAGAGGGAGAGGGGTCTGTATTTGTGGTCTTTTACCTTATTTAATTTAGTGTTCTGTGGGGTTTTTTGTGTTTTTTTTTATGCGTTTTTGTGTGTGGCGATTCGTCCATTAGGGGTGCCCCTCTAATCCTTGCGTCCGGCCCCTAATGTAAATGCAGGGCGCCGAACGCACAGATTTTAATGGGGTTTTTTTTTTGAAGCACATGATTAAAGCCTGAGGCTCTAATTGGCTTAAAAAGTGTGCTCTCAGGGCACAAAGCACTGCGTCCTGAGCCCACCGAGTTGAGTGACAATAGCAAATTAATATTTGCTATTACATAGTTACATAGTTACATAGTAGGTGAGGTTGAAAAAAGACATAGTCCATCAAGTCCAACCTATATGTGTGATTATATGTCAGTATTACCTTTTATATCCCTGTATGTTGTGGTCATTCAGGTGCTTATCTAATAGTTTTTTTAAACTATCGATGCCCCCCCACTGAGACCACTGCCTGTGGAAGAGAATTCCACATCCTTGCCGCTCTTACAATAAAGAACCCTCTACATAATTTAAGGTTAAATCTCTAATTTTAATGAGTGGCCACGTGTCTTGTTAAACTCCCTTCCACAAAAAAGTTTCATTCTTATTGTGGGGTCACCAGTACAGTATTTGTAAATTAAAATCATATTCCCTCTCAAGCGTCTCTTCTCCAGAGAGAATAAGTTCAGTGCTTGCAACCTTCTCAATCCTCATAACTAATATCTTCCAGACCCTTTATTAGTTTTATTGCCCTTCTTTGTACTCATTCCATTTCCAGTACATCCTTCCTGAGGACTGGTGCCCAGAACTGGATAGCGTACTCCAGGTGCAGCCAGACCAGAGTCTTGTAGAGTGGGAGAATTATGGCTTTATCCCTGGAGTTAATCCCTTTTTAATGCATGCCAATAATAATGCTGAGCCTATTATCTACTAGGACCCCCAGGTCCTTTTCCAACCTAGATTCCTCCAGAGGTTCTCCCCCTAGTGTATAGATTGTGTTCATATTTTTGCCACCCAAATGCATTATTTTACATTTTTCTACATTAAACCTCATTTGCCATGTAGTTGCCCACCCCATTAATTTGTTCAGATCTTCTTGCAAGGTTGCTACATCCTGCGGAGAAGTTATTGCCCTGCTAAGCTTGGTATCATCCGCAAATATAGAGATTGAACTGTTTACCCCATCCTCCAGGTTGTTTATGAACAAAATTAAATAAGATTGGTCCCAGCACAGAACCCTGTGGGATCCCACTATCCAACACATGACCATTCTGAGTATTCCACATTTATCACCACCCTCTGAACTTGCCCTTGTAGCCAGTTTTCAATCCATGTACTCACCCTATGGTCCATGCCAACGGACCTTATTTTGTACAGTAAACGTTTATGGGGAACTGTGTAAAATGCTTTTGCAAAATCCAGATATATCAAGTCTACGGGTCTTCCTTTATCTAGATGGCAACTCACCTCCTCATAGAAGGTTAATAGATTGGTTTGGCAAGAACGATTCTTCATGAATCCATGCTGATTACTGCTAATGATATGGTTTTCATTACTAAAATCTTGTCTATAGTCCCTTATCATCCCCTCCATGAGCTTGCATACTATTGATGTTAGGCTAACTGGTCTGTAATTCCCAGGGATGTATTTTGGGCCCCTTTTCAATATTGGTGCTACATTGGCTTTTCTCCAATCCACTGGTACCATTCCAGTCAGTAGACTGTCAGTAAAAATTAAGAACAATGGTCTGGCAATTACTTGACTGAGTTCCCTAAGTACCCTTGGGTGCAAGCCATCCAGTTCCGGTGATTTATTAATGTTAAGTTTCCCAAGTCTAATTCTAATTCTGTCCTCTGTTAGCTATGAGGGTGCTTCCTGTGATGTGTCACAAGGATAAACACTGCGGTTTTGGTTACTGAAGCCCCCCGATTCCCTTGTGAAGACTGAGGAAAAGAATAAATTCAATACCTTCGCCATCTCCCCATCCTTTGTAACCAGATACCCTTCCTCATTCTTTATGGGGCCAATATGGTCTGTCCTCCCTTTTTTACATACTTAAGGAATTTCTTTGGATTTTTTTTTGCTCTCCTCCCCTTTGTGTCTTTCGTGTTCTATCTTAACTGCCCTAATTGCACCCTTACATTTCTTGTTGCATTCTTTATAAAGTCTGAATTCTGATGATGATCCCTCAACCTTGTATTTTTTGAAGGCCTTCTCTTTTGCTTTTATATGCCTTTTTACATTGGAGTTAAGCCATCCAGGACTTTTGTTCACTCTTACATGTATTACCCAATGGGATGCACTGTCTAATGCCCTAATATGCTCTTAAAGCAAACCCATCTCTCCTCTTTATTCTTTGTACCTAAGATTTTATCCCAATTTATGCCTTCTAGCCAGGTTCATAGTTTAGGGAAGTTGTCTCTTTGTATTTCCCTTATGTTTCCAATTTGTGTAATTTATACTGAAGCCAATTGACCTCTGATCGCTGTTTCCTAAATTGCCCCGTATTTCCACATCCGTGATCAGGTCTGTATTGTTGGTAATCAGTAGATCTAGTAATGCTTTATCACTAGATGGTGTGTCTACCGTCTGATCCATGAAATTGTCCTGCAAGACATTTAGGAACTGACGAGCCTTAGACGAACGCGTGGTTCCCTCCGCCCAGTGTATGTCTGGATAACTAAAATCCCCAATTATGATAACACTTCCCATCCTTGCTGCTAATCCAAATTGTGATAGGAGGTTCGTCTCCCCCTCCTCCCTCATGTTAGGGGGCCTATAGCATACTCCCAGTATTATTTTGCCCTTAGCTTCATCCCTTTGGAGCTCTACGCATAAGCTTTCCACCTCCTCCCTAGCTCCCTTAGCGATGTCATCTCTCACATTCACTTGTACATTATTCTTGATATATAGACATACCCCTCCCCCTTTTTTACTCTCTCTATCCCTGCGATACAGGGTATACCCTTGAATGGTTGCCAGCCAATCATAAGAGCTGTTGAACCAGGTCTCTGAAATTCCCGCAAAATCCAAATCCTCCTCGTACAACAGTATCTCTAGTTCACCTATCCTGTCTGCCAGGCTCCTGGCATTGGTGAACATGCAACGTAGTTTAGACCGGTTGCATACTATCCTCCTATTGGGTGTTCCGAGATTGCAACTAGGACTTGCTACTATACTTAGCTTGGGTTTATGTGCTTTGGTGAACCTACCACTAATGCCTCCAATACTACCGTCTGGACTATGTTCCGCGATGACTATCTCAAACTCTGGACTCTCCCTCCCGTCGCCTAGTTTAAAAATTCCTCAAATTTTTTGGCCATTTGTACTCCCAGCAGATCTGAACCCTCCTCATTTAGGTGCAGTCCGTCCCTTCTATAGTACTGATGACCGACTGAGAAGTCGGCCCAGTCCTCTAGGAATCCAAACCTCAAATCCAAACCCTTCCTTACTACACCAGCACACCTTCCACAATTTCCCCTAATTAATAAAATTAATATTAATATTGCAAACTTACTCAGCAAAAAACAAAAAACTCTTATAAAGGCTTCCATCATGAGAATCAGACCCAGGTGTTTTATAATTAAAGACAGCAAGAGCATGAATAAACAAATGTGCAATAGCTTACAAAGTGATAGCCTTTTTGGAATGTCAAGTAAAAATGGAATTAGAGGAATTAGAGCGGAGACTGCAAGCCAGGCCTTTCATCCAACATCAGTGCCTGACCTCACAAATGCGCTTCTGGAAGAATGGTCAAACATTCCCATAGACACACTACTAAACCTTGTAGACAGCCTTGCCTGATGAGTTGAAGCTGGTATAGCTGCAAAGGGTGGGCCAACTCAATATTGAACCTTACGGACTAAGACTGGGATGACATCAAAATTCATGTGCGTGTAAAGGCAGGTGTCCCAATACTTTTGACAATATAGTGTAGACTAGGAAAACAATTACCGTATTTATCGGCGTATAAAACGTACAGGCATATAACACGCACCTCCAATTTAAGAGGGAAGTTTCAAGAAAAAATAAAATAAACTACTTTGAAGCAAAATAATTGTCAGCGCCCATCATTGCAGCCTGGTTAGTCCCCATCTGCAGCCTTAATGCAGCCTGATTAGTGCCCATCTGCAGCCTCAATGCAGCCTGATTAGTACCCATTTGCAGCTTCAATGAAGCCTGATCTGTGCCCATCTGCAGCTTCAATGCAGCCTGATCTGTGCCCATCTGCAGCTTCAATGCAGCCTGATCTGTGCCCATCTGCAGCCTGATCTGTGCCCATCTGCAGCCTGATCTGCGCCCATCTGCAGCCTGATCTGCATCCATCTGCAGCCCATCTCTCATCAATGCAGCTGCCTGCTTAATGCCTATCTGCAGCCTCACCATCTCTCATCAATGCAGTGCCGGAAATCACCGAGCCGTCATCTCCTGTTTAATCGGCTCTCAGTGGACAGTCACATACACAGTCCCGCCTCCGCCATCAGCATTGGACCAGCTCCTGTGATAGACAAAACACTATTCCAATTCCGGCGACGGAGGCGGGACTGTGTGTGTGACGTGAGAGGCCAGTGAGAGCTGAGTAAACAGGAGATGACGGCTCAGTGAATGGGGCAGTTAGTGTGTGCTGTTCTTCCAGTATCAGACCAGGCCACATACTTTTTAATATGGAGGGGGATTGCAATGAGGTGCAGTAAAGCCCCCATTCCCCTTACACATTACCCTTGTCCCAGTGTTCAGAGACAAGGGTCTCTCCCCTACCTCCAGTGCTCCAAAAAGAATGTGAAGTAATATGGGGGAGCCTAACAGTAGAATTTGGAGCCCCCTTTAAAAAAAGTTTTATTAACTTTATATAATTTAAGAGATTACATTGTAGAGTGTAGAGGAAAGACGATAAGAGCGACTTGCATCCTAAATATGGACTGTCCTTCCAATATTATGCAGTTGAGAGCTGTGCTCCCTTTAAGGAGAAAAGCATTTCCTCTGACAGCATAATGAGTATTTTTAATGAATCCATCCTATGAGACATGCCAGTACTACACATGACACCATGATATCTGTTGCCATTCTAAGCATATGGTATTACAAGGAAACTTGTGACATTTTATTTTGGGAGAAATACAATCTATACGAACACAAATACTTTGTGTCAATATTCTAATGAAAAATGAACCACAATAATTCCAGTAAATCCAACATGTATACATTTCAAATCATGTTTGTCTTTTTACAAATTGACTACAATGTTTTCATCTCATCAATTAAGTCAATTGTTCCCTTAGTACTTAGTCCTTCTCATTTTTCAAGTTCAACATTAAAAGTTTCAGGAAATATGGTGTTGCATATACACGATAAACATACATACTGAAACACTCATACAGAACTGTTACCCGTTTACTATATTTGAGATTTAATATCTCTCAGATATGATTTGGGTTAAGTGAGAGTTCTTTGACCATGAGTGAAAGCTTTAACACAATAACAAAAATGTATTGGTATATAGTAAAGGTGCCCTAGACTAATACACAGCAATCTATCTAATTGCACAGGAAAAGGGTAAAAATCATGGATTACATGAAGGAATACAGAGTATATTCCTTAGAACCTTAATCTACAAACATGAGGACAGAAAAGACATAAGATAAACATATTTAGTTCCAATAGATGGGCCGCCACTGGGTCTACCTAAACTGACAGGCCGGGCAAGGAGAGCATTAATTGGAGAAGCAGCCAAGAGGCCAAAGGTAACTCTGGAAGAGCTGCAGAGATCCACAGCTCAGGTGGGAGAATCTGTCCACAGGACAACTATTAATTGTGCACTCCACAAATCTGGTGTTTATGGAAGAGTGGCAAGAAGAAAGCCATTGTTGAAAGAAAGCCATAAGAAGTCCGTTTGCAGTTTCTGGGAAGCCATGTGGGGGGACACATCAAACAGGTGGAAGAAGGTGCTCTGGTCAGATAAGACAAAAATTGAACTTCTTGGCCTAAAAACAAACACTATGTGTGGCAGAAAACTAACACTGCACATCACCCTGAACACACCATCCCCACTGTGAAACATGGTGATGGCAGCATCATGTTGTGGGAATTCTTTTCTTCAGCAAGAACAAGGAAGCTGGTCAGAGTTGATGGGAAGAGTTGATGGGAAGATGGATGGAGCCAACTACAGGGCAATCTTATAAGAAAACCTGTTAGAGTCTGCAAAAGACTTGAGACTGGGGCGGAGGTTCCCTTCCAGCAGGACAACGGCCCTAAACATACATCCAGAGCTACAATGGAATGGTTTATATCAAAGCATATTCATGTGTTAGAATGGCCAGTCCAGACCTAAATCCAATTGTGAATCTGTGGCAAGACTTGAAAATTGCTGTTTCCATCCAATCTGACAGAGCTTGAGCTATTTTGCAAAGAAGAAAAGGCAAAAATGTTCCTCTAGATGTGCAAAGCTGGTAGATACATACCCAAAAAGACTTACAGCTGTAAGGTGGTTCTACAAAGTATTAACTCAGGGGGGCTGAATACAAATGCACGCCACACTTTTCACATATTTATTTGTAAAAAAATTTGAAAAGCATTTATCATTTTCCTTCCACTTAACAATTATGTGCCACTTTGTGTTGGTCTATCGCATAAAATCCCAATAAGATACATTTAGGTTTTTGGTTGTAACATAATAAAATGTGGAAAATTTCAAGGGTTCTGAATAATGCCACCATTGTATCTTAGAAATTTGGAGTTGTAAAGAGTATCTAATGTGAAGCCTTTCTCAGAGTTTGTCCTCAATTGTTGGTACTTTCACTGTAGGTACTTTCACCAAACAAAGCATTCAAGCAAAAGCAGATTGCAACTTCCAATATATACTCCAGCTCATTAGTACTGTGTGTACTGTGAAGTAAGATTTTCCTAGCCCATAAAAGCAAACAGTATTCTGTAGTGAAATTACCAGGGAAGGAGGTGTGACCATACACTGCTGCCAGATTCCAGTCAACTTTTACTTAAAAAAAAATCTAAATTAACACTTTCACTAGGCCAAATTTTCTGAGTAAGAGACCAGCCAGGTTTTAATTAAAAAATCAAAATTACAATGTATTAATTCACAGAAAACAATTCCAGAAAATGTACAGACCCAATGCACACTATGTAAACAGCTTTAATAGGCCACATTTTCAAAGGAACAGATCACGCAGGTTTACGAAGAAACACATGTTAGCGTGTAAAGTGAAAGCTATAGACACTGGTCCAGCCTGGACATCCAATATTCCATAAGGCCCGCTGTTTAATTTAAATAATGAATCATATGGTATCATAAAGACCCTATCTAAATGATATTACAAAAAGTATAACCTAAAACATGTAAGCAGGGGTTAGTATCCCTTTTAGTAAGGTTCCTCCCCACAGTGGCTGATGGGTAGAGTCATTAACAGTTTTTTAGTGGGTGGAGCCCTAGTCAGATGGGAGTATGGGAACAGGTCACCCCTGATTTACAATTTGTAGATTTGTGACCTGGACAGGAGAGGGACCTTCAGGGCTGGGCTGACAGGAGCCTCTGGATGGGACCCACAGTAGGGGGACTCACAATGGTGGCAGAGGGGTTGATTTACTAAAAGGAAAAATACTGTGCACTTTGCAAAGTGCAGTTGCACTCTGCAAGTGCAGTTGCTCCAGAGCTTAGTAAATGAGCAGACTTCCATCATTTAATCATGTGCCAGCAAAAATGCTGTTTTTTTCTTTTCCTTACACCTGATTGGGTACTCTTTGCAAAGTGAAGCCTTACCTCATTTACTAAGCCCTGGAGCAACTGCGCTTACTTAAGTTCAAAGTTATCTGCACTGAATTAACCTGCACTGATGGACTAAAGAGTGACTTTGGAGAAGTGGCTATACAGAATGTTGTGTGTGTGACCTGAAGGTGAGCTGCAAGCTGCAATATCTTTGGGACTAGCGAGCTGCTGCTGTGGGGATTTACTATCTGCTTCTAGAGAGAGAGACTGATCTCTTTAGGAATTGACCATACAGCCAGTCTAGTGGCCTTATTGCTGCCTGCAGGCTTGACTGGCTCTATTCTAATGTGCACCAATGGTACAACTGGGCCCCAAAGCTAGCTTGCTGAATAGTTAGGACTAAATACTACCCCTTTACAGCTGCTACACAGAGACCTTCACCTATTGCTTATATCAAGAGGTGCATCTCAGGGGACATGTTACCATATCCTGGCCATTCTCCTAGAGTGAACTCTAGATTAGTTATAGTATTATTATTCACATTGCAGTTAATGTTTACATGCACTGTTTATTGCTGACTTTGCTGATTCATGGGTTAATTCCAGCCTAGTTGTACAGAATTCTATTCTAAGTTACACTGGCATAGTGAATATACTGTCTAGCAAACTTTGTCTGAACCTACCTTCTGTATGCTCATTTATGCCCAAACCACCATTCATACCCGTACCAATGCATTACCGTTTTTCTCCATTGTTTTGGCTCATTTCTTGAAACAGAAATGACATTCTCAAAACTCTAAGTTAATTTGGCAAAACAGTCTTACAGTTCAGCACAACTCTATAACTCACGTGCAAAAGCTCATATCTTTCCCAAAACTGTTCACTCATGCTTCAAAACCATATTCCTTTCCCATATAAAGAGTCAGTGCCCCCAAAATGGCAAAGATTCCTCTCAATTGCTTTGGCTCATTTCTTGAAACAGACCAGACGTTCTCAACTCTCTTGGTGCTTTTGCCAAAAAAACCTGGATGGTTCAGCACAACACCATGATTCACCCTTAAAAGCTCATATCTTTCCCAAAACAGTTCACTCATGTGTCAAAAATAAATTTATTTCTCATTCAAATAGTCAGTGCCCCCAAAATGCTTCGTCCCTTTGGCATTGTGTAAGCACTGCAAGTCAAAATGTTTAGATGTTTTGTCTCTAAGGCAGAGGACCATTGAAATATCCCTCATGTCCACCTTTCAGTCTTAGCCCAGTCCTTCATTGACAATGGTTACTGTACAGTTTTTGTCTAGCTAACTGAATACAATTGTGTATAAAACTGAAAAAAAAGAAAAGATTTTAGGGTAAGAGTAGCCTCCAAGGTTTGACATCACACATTGCACTCATACTGCCAAGGAAAAATTACTTTACAGTATTGTAACCATTATCATTCACACACAAAGTAACTTCCATACATCAGAGTAAAAAGAAAATGTATACAGCATAATATACGGAAATATAAACACACAAACAAAAAACAAGGAAAATTACATTTAGCCTACAATGCTGTAAATAAAGCTGGAGTTTCACAACTACTGTAACATCTCTTCACTGGCCACCGTCCTCACCCTCCTGCCCATCCACACGCTGCTGTCTGTCTGGCCACAGATTCTCATCAACATTGCAGCGTATATCCTCCCTTGCGATGCAACGAGGGAAGAAATGGTGTGCATGTCACAACCATCCCCTACACTGATCTCCTGTAATATCCTCACAGGCAGCATCCATTGCATGGAGCAGGGACCTCTGATCTTGAGCCCGATGCTCATACACTCTCCACCTCCAAGCGGAGAAAAACTCCTTAATAGGGTTGAGGAAAGGAGAATAAGGTAGTAGGAACACTATATCCATCCTTGGATGAGCAGTGAACCAGGCCCTGATAAGCAGGCCACGGTGGAAATTCACATTGTCCCATACAATTATATATTGTGGTAGGTGAGGCCCTATGAGACCTCTCTTATTTTCAGGGATCAAATCCAAATGAAGGCGGTCCAAGAAGATGAGGAGCTTCTGTGTATTGTATGGGGATGTGAGTGGCCACACCATTCTCAGAAATGGCAGCACACATAGTTATATTGCCCCCTCGCTGGCCTGGGACATCCACCGTGGCCCGGTGGCCAATAAAATTTCGGCCACGTCTTCGGCCCTTGGCCAGGTTGAAGCCAGCCTCATCCACATACACGAGTATGTGAGAGGTCTCGTTTCCTTCCAATGCCATTATTCTCTACAATAGAGTAAAAAAAGAAAACATCAAATCAGTCATACAGAAGAGTCATACACTACAGTTACAGACAGTTACATAGGAATGTTCTACACAAGTTCAATATATTACTGGCCAGTATTCCAGTGGTTCCAAACCTGGGGTACATGTACCCTATGCAGAGGTACTACAGGGGGTATTTGACAGAAAGGGGAGGGGAAAAATTATCAATGAGTAGACTTACTGAAATGTTACAGTAAAACCCACAGTATTAGATAGATTTACATGGGAGGCACTACTGTAATTGCAGCTCTTTGACCCTTTTTCTTACTGTATTGTATGTTATCAAAATAAGGATTATAATGATAATTGCATCATACAGTAAGCTGCAGTTTTTAGACAAAATGTTTATAAATCAGATACGTAAATCAAATACTTTCATACCTGGATTACCTAGATTCAGAAATCAGGTAAAGTGGGTACTGAAACCAATACATTTCGGGAACCACTGCTTATGGTAATTGTAAAAAGGTTATCTTGATGGACAACCTAGTGGCTGACTTACATATACATATTGGTACCGCAGCTCTTTCACTCTGTCAGAGTTCCTCTCAAATGGTACTCTGTAAATTTGCTTCATTGTCATCTGATGCTTCTTCAATATGCGGGCCATTGTGGAGATGCTTATAGAGTGACATTTTGGAATATGGCTTTGTCTTGTAGGATTGCAGTGCGGATCTGTCTCAATGTGATGGCATTATTTGCAAACACCATGTTACAGATCTCTTGTTCTTGTTGTTCATTGAGAAGTTTTCCTCGGCCACCCGTGCCAGGTTGTCGTCCAATCCTAGACATAGAATTCAAAGGACAACACTCCATTCGTAATTTATACCTTATGTATTCCGTACAGAATGAGTTACCAATGTAATCGTATTGTTGTTTTACTTACAGTAACTTTACCACAATTCCAATGCATCACTGCACAGTGACTGGAATACTACTGTAAACTGTATCATCAATATTGTAGAAAATAAACTATTCCATACTATTCCATAGTTTATTTTCTACAATATTTTTCTTGTCATTGCTAGTATCATACGTAACATCCCACTGAGGTAAGACACTGTAATACTGTAGGCCTATCACACACACACACACACGCACACACTCACACACACACTAAATGAATACGTAAATGAGTAAATAAACATATTTGTTGCTCTATGCACAGTGTCCTGTCCTATACGTTATATAATTCCATCATTGACTGACTACATACCTGTTTTCCCTGCGAAAGGTTTGGATGATGGAGAAGACTGTAGAGCGAGGCACATTAGGCTGCACTCGGCGACCTGCCTCTGCCATTGTGAGGCCATGGTTGATGACATGATCTATAATTGTAGCCTGAATTTCATCAGGGACAGCATAGTGTCTTTGTGCTCCTCTGCCTCTTCCCCCTATTCCACCACCACTCACCCTTACTCCTCTTCCTCTTCTTCTTCCTCTTCCTCGAGCAGGCAGTTTCCCTTGTTCATTTACTTGGCCAGGTGCCTCCATGTTCAGAAATTGTACTGGTACTGCATGGTCAAGCTCTATATATACATGTTTGGCAGCATTTACAATCATGGACAGCACCTGTCAGGTAACTAAACATACTGTTTGATTGGTCATCTGAGACCAACTCTGATTCCTCCTTTGTTAGTCAAGTTCTAGTTGCACCTGTCAATTGCTGTAATCATTTTATCAAATGTTCCAAGAGATTCATATATGGTATTCATGGTATTATGTTCCTGAATAATTTTGACAATTGAACAGACTATTGTGCATGTGATGACTTAAACAATTAAATGACGCTGACACGTTTTGGAGAGAACAACCATTAGACTGAGAATTGACAATCAGTTTAGATCAACAAGATCTATTCACTTGGAAATTGTGCTAAATGTAGGCTACTTGTACTTAATCATTTGAAAGATGTACTGAGACATTGAGACATGTACTGAGACATTTGCAATTTTGATGAAATGAATGAGAAATTCAATTCAGTTGTGAACAATTGCCAAGTGGTTTGGAGATTTGTCCATGTTGTTTTGAGAATGTCATTTCTGTTTCAAGAAATGAGCCAAAACAATGGAGAAAAACTGTAAGTTAATTTACCACTAAACGGTTTTGCGTCTACTTTCTGATATTAATTCACAATATAGTTAAAGGTATCCACACTTGTTTTTCTATAAGTGTATGCAGTAACTTTCACTCAACCAGGTGTGCCAGAGGGGCTGAGGTTGTTCCTTTGGTTGAGGTGCAGTACAGAGAATGCAATATACCAAGCAGCCCCTTTTGGGGGTTGCGCTACACTAGCTATAAATAAAAAACAGACCTCTATACCTATTTACTCTACGTGTCCCCAATTTACATGCTGACTGTAAATATAGGACATTTCAGCAGGGTGGCCAAAACATCTTTTTTCCCTGCAAAGACTCTAAATACAGTCCCTACCTGTTTCAGATCTGTCCAACACAAAAGGAAGATGTATATGACTAAGTTTAAATATAGCAGTGTTTAGTAATGTTCAGCAACAGCTTATTCTCGCTAAATCCACTCTGTGATCTGTGATATAGGGAGGGGCTGCCACATAAGGAAAACTCCCGTGAGTGGCTTTTCTAAGCCACCAAACTACAGTTCAGAGACCAAGAAGTGTACTGTTTGGCTGCTACAAACACGAAGGGCTGAAAAGGAGGAAGAGGAGTTTGGGACTTTGTATGAAGTATGCGGCCAAAATGAACAACGCGAACAGAGAGTGACTGGTGGATAAATAATGGTAAATAACCCAATCACATAATGTTATGGCATGTACATGGTAACATAACATGAACCAGTAGCATGATTATGAGGTTTATTAAACAGTATAGTAGTAAATATAACATAGGTAACATGAATAGTACATGACATTAACAACATGATAGCAGGAAGGAGGGAAGCCACCAGATTCAAATTCTGTGCTCACGTATTGTATCAGGTTCATAAATATCTTGGTAGAGGCCAATAGAAACAACAAAATATTAGACATGTTGTGGAATATCACTCTTGAATAAAATTGGTACTCTAGGCATCTATAGAGCTCGACGCTGACACGAAGGGCTGTATTAGTTAGCTGTTTTCTCATGTTCAACCCAAACTTGAAGCTCATCCCTATTTCTTATTGGAGGTGGTTCCAATATGGTCATATACTGTAAATGCCTCACAATTTCACCTATATCATATTTTGCCAGTACAATTCTAAGTATGGGCACTCATCATCTGGGCCCATAGACATCTAAAAAAATAATATGTCTATTTGTAACTGAGACAAAAACTGAGATATTCACAGTGCTTCTATAAAATGTTAAACTAGAACTTGACCTAATACCGAAGAGGACAGTGATGTATTAATATGTATTCACAGATCTCTGTGAACTTTTAAAAGTCAAAGATCCTTTTGTTACTTACAAAGCCTTGTAATTATAAAGACAAATATTTGACTCTGGCTAAAATGTTGACTTATGGCAGTTATTTGGCACCACTGAAATGTCTTACTATTTTTGTATTTATACCTACAGAGAGCACATAATTACACATCACAGATATTGCCTTTTTTTGAGGACAACTGCAACAAAATAGATTTACTAAAGTTAAAACAATTAGAGCAAAAAAAATTTTAAGCATGCACATTTATTCATGAAAGGGAACTGTGTAAAGGTTTAGTCTCTTTTTATTAGGGAGAATTAAAAATTTTCAATACAATTGAATAAAAAAAAGTACATAGAAAAGAAACAGAGGGTTTGTGTCCATTATTCCAATCGCCGTTTCTCCATCAATCTATAAAGAAACATGCAAGTTACATTACAGAAGAATAACAGTGAGGTAGAAGTGATGTTACTGTGTAAATCCGGTAGGCGCCAGTGGGGTGATCGAGTTACAGCATAGTGCAAAAAATATAATAGAATACAAAATAGTTAATGCATGATACCAAAGCAAGGATTAGAGTTCTGGACACAGCAAGACAGAAAAAAAAGAATATTGCAGTAACCTATAAAAATGGGAAAAACAACAACTATGGTTGCGACCTAGACAAATAATACCATTGACACAAGAAGTAGAAGTAAACAGGGTCACTAATCCAGCGCTCATGATAAAAAATATATAAGACTAAGCAGCTGCTAGAATCAGATATAACATTTAAAGGAAGGCAAATAAGTCCTAAAAAAATAGGTCCTTTCCAGCTTAAGCAGTGCTCAAAAAAAACAAAAAACACATAAATTAAAAATCAAAATCAATTGAAATGCATGTGAGAAAAAAGCACTTTTAAAAATATAAAAAAATGTGACAGTCCAGATGTTGGGAGCAAGTGTAGGGACTGGAGGAGAGGGTTGGCAGAAACTGAGCAGTTGGTAAGATGGATAAGTCTGGCAGCAGCATTCATGATTGACTGAAGAGGGGATATCCTATGGAGAGGCCGGCCAATGAGAAGGGAGTTGCAATAGTCAAGGCGAGAGATAACAAGGGTGTTAATGCGGAGCTTGGTGGTTTCATTTGTTAAAAAGGGGCAAATTTTAGAGATGTTACGGAGGTGAATTCTACAACGATTTTGAAAATTCTTCAAGGTTATTTTTACCAGTGTAAACCCATCTCATAGCCACTATTACTCTGTCCACTTTCCACTTCCAATATTGTAAAGTGGGGCAATAGGTTTATTTCCAAAATTTTGGTATAAGGCCACATTCAAAAGGTGTAGGGTGATGCTATGTTTGTAGGACTTAAGGTTGGAAGGGGTGGCATGAAACAGGTAGTGAAGGGGAGTAAATTGTATAGTAGTTTTTTGGACCCAGGGCAAGATGTCTCTCCAAAATATTTGAATTTTGGGGCAGTGCCACCACAGGTGTATAAAAAAATCCTCCCGTGCACAACCCCTCCAACAGTTTAAGTCTGTGCCTGGAAAGATCCTAACTAGTTGTGAAGGCATTTACAAGCAGGATATAAATTTATAACATGATTCTTGGGAATTAGTGCTAATTGAGGACACATGAGATAGATGAAAGGATAAGTTCACCTTTTGGGAAAAAAAAAATAATAAATGCACATATTTTTGCAGGGGAAAAATGTACATTTATTATTTTTTTCCCTAAGGAGCCTTGAAAGCATTGCACCTGTAATCAGTGGATTAGGGGTGCAATGCCAGACTCCTGCTATTGCAACCAAGCCCTGCAACTTGCGGCCCATATCTGAATACAAGCAGGCTGTTTACAAGCTGCAGGGCCTGTGAATGAACTATGAGGCTGATCATACTTGTAGTTCAAGTTTTTTTCTTTTTTAAACAGTGACAGTGGGCACGAGAGAAGTTCCAGATTGCTGTCACTGAGAAAGGGGGGGGGAGAGAGGCTGTAGCTACCGGATGCTCCCAAATACCTGTGGAACATGTAACATGTTCCAAAAGGTAAACTCTAACAATTTTTTGTAACTGGTGTGGCATAAATTCTAGTCGTAAAGCTTAGTTTCTAAGCAAACAATTAGTACAATAAAACATAGGCTGAAATCTTTTTTAGAGGGGCATACCCTAATAAAAACTCTTATCTGTACAAGGGGCTGGCAAAAAAATTCAAAGGATGTGATGTCAGGAAACTTAAAAATGTGAAGACGGAAAGTTGTATCTAAGACAAACTTTTTAAAGCACTTTATGTACAGTACATAATGGTAACTAAGCAAATAACTGGCACATAATGCAGTAATTAAAGGAGGCCCAAAACAAGCAAAGTGATGGTCAGCAGGCAGGAAGCAATCTGAGGACACATGGCTAATGTGTTTGTAACAGGAGATGATTTACAGAGAACCCCAGTATAGGTTGTTTTTAACTGTATTGTAATTGAGAATATTACTAAATAAAAATGTACATGTTATTTAGCAGTTTTAAACTATAAGATACATTTTGCTATCCATAGGAGATGGACAAAACAGCCAGGCAACAACTTCATATCTATAGAGGTCAGGCAGATTCCCACGGGCCATTTACTTTCTGTGGAGAATGCCAATTTGACAAATTAGGAGATATTTCTATATTGCTATTGTTGTCCCCCAAGATAATCAACTCCAGTGTCATCACCCTATAAAGCTTTCTTCTTTAGCTCCCCTCCACTATAACTGCATGAAAACAACAATAGGTATTTATGGAGCACTTTGCCCTTACAGGTTTCAGAGGATGGTCATGTTGTGCCTGCTTGTCTAATTCTCTTGACATATTCATGGACACCTGTATGAGGACAGAAATGAGGCTGCTCTTCTTAAGTTGCCTACCCACTCATCAACAGAATAAATATAATCAAAAATTAAATGCAAGGGTGCATGTGAAACCACTATTAATTATTAAGAGGTTCAAAAGCACATACAATAAACCAAGAAGCAAAGTAGGAACCCAAACAGAAAAAGGGGTAAATACTGTTTGTGATACTATTTTTATTTGCACTAATATTTACATTTTCAAGACAACCTTTTGGGGTGTTTTCATCTTCTGCTTGGGCTGAGATGAAGGAAAAATGTTAGTGCAAATAAAAAAGTATCATTTACAATACCATGCAGTTTTGCTGCAAATGCACTAATAGGACTACAATCCAAGAAAAAGAGATAAAATAATGCTTGTATACTTTTGTATTTCTATATAATAAATGGTAATGCTGAAAGAAAGGTATCTAGGACAGAGAGTTAGTCAAATAAAATTATACGGTTCTACAGGACAAAGACAAGAAAATCTACTCCAGAACTGATATTGAATTCTATCTCTGGACTACCTCTGCTTATTAGTTATTCCCCATTCTGACATTGATAAAAGACAGCTGCATAAGACCATTGATCCACATGCCACCATCCCTACTTTTAAACTTCTGCTTTTAATCAGATGACAATGCCACAAATTATGTAATCTTTTTAGAAATAATGTAATGCAGTATATACTCTTTGGTGCATTAGCAGTTATTTTACCCACTCTGAATGACAGTCGAATCAGGAAAATTGCTGACTTTCCAGTTTTCGATTTGTCCCAATATTTATGATCCACACAGAATCAGAAATCAAGAATCAGGAATCCAGGCAATCATGATTAATGAATTGTATGGTTCTATTTAAAATGAGTAAATCACTCTGTTTATTTTCAGGTTAATAAAAAACTGTCGCAATTCACTGATCTAACTGTTTTTCAAACCTATTGTATTTGCCCAATGTAGGCTAAATTCACAAAGTTAAAATACCAGGATAAGAGCCAGAATTTTCTAAACACGTGACAGTGTTTTTCAGCTAAGTCCAATGAGATTTACTATAAAGATTCTTATCTTTCTGTAAAGCCATGCGGATAGATAGATAGATAGATAGATAGATAGATAGATAGATAGATAGATAGATAGATAGATAGATAGATAGATAGATAGATAGAGAGCTGGTTGTAGGGGTCTGTGGATGGGGGCTTATCAAAATCTAGAATCTGAATTAAATTGAGTTTTGCATAGTGTTCCCCCTTAAAATCCATTCCAGACCTTCCAGATCTGGTATGGAATTTGGAGGGTCCCCTCATAATTTTTTGTGTTTTTGTGTGTGCGGTCCCCAACTAACATCTACAGTGGGGACGGAAAGTATTCAGACCCCCCTTAAATTTTTCACTCTTTGTTATATTGCAGCCATTTGCTAAAATCATTTAAGTTCATTTTTTTTCCTCATTAATGTACACACAGCACCCCATATTGACAGAAAAACACAGAATTGTTGACATTTTTGCAGATTTATTAAAAAATAAAAACTGAAATATCATATGGTCCTAAGTATTCAGACCCTTTGCTCAGTATTTAGTAGAAGCACCCTTTTCATCTGATACAGCCATCAGTCTTTTTGGGAAAGATGCAACAAGTTTTCACACCTGGATTTGGGGATCCTCTGCTGTTCCTCCTTGCAGATCCTCTCCAGTTTTGTCAGGTTGGATGGTAAACGTTGGTGGACAGCCATTTTTAGGTCTCTCCAGAGATGCTCAATTGGGTTTAAGTCAGGGCTCTGGCTGGGCCATTCAAGAATCGTCAAGGAGTTGTTGTGAAGCCACTCCTTCGTTATTTTAGCTGTGTACTTAGGGTCATTGTCTTGTTGGAAGGTAAACCTTTGGCCCAGTCTGAGGTCCTGAGCACTCTGGAGAAGGTTTTCGTCCAGGATATCCTGTACTTGGCTGCATTCATCTTTCCCTCGATTGCAACCAGTCGTTCTGTCCCTGCAGATGAAAAACACCCCCACAGCATGATGCTGCCACCACCATGCTTCACTGTTGGGACTGTATTGGACAGGTGATGAGCAGTGCCTGGTTTTCTCCACACATACCGCTTAGAATTAAGGCCAAAAAGTTCTATCTTGATCTCATCAGACCAGAGAATCTTATTTCTCACCATCTTGGAGTCCTTCAGGTGTTTTTTTTAGCAAACTCCATGTGGGCTTTCATGTGTCTTGCACTGAGGAGAGGCTTCCATCGGGCCACTCTGCCATTAAGCCCCAACTGGTGGAGGGCTGCAGTGATGGTTCCCATCTCCCGACTGCATCTCTGGAGCTCAGCCACAGTGATCTTTGGGTTCTTCTTTACCTCTCTCACCAAGGCTCTTCTCCCCTGATAGCTCAGTTTGGCTGGATGGCCAGCTCTGGGAAGGGTTCTGGTCGTCCCAAACATCTTTTATTTAAGGATTATGGAGGCCACTGTGCTCTTAGGAACCTTAAGTGCAGCAGAAATTTTTTTGTAACCTTGGCCAGATCTATGCCTTGCCACAATTCTGTCTCTGAGCTCTTCAGGCAGTTCCTTTGACCTCATGATTCTCATTTGCTCTGACATGCACTGTGAGCTGTAAGGTTTTATATAGACAGGTGTGTGGCTTTCCTAATCAAGTCCAATCAGTATAATCAAACACAGCTAGACTCAAATGAAGGTGTAGAACCATCTCAAGGCTGATCAGAAGAAATGGACCACACCTGAGTTAAATATATGAGTGTCACAGTAAAGGGTCTGAATACTTAGGACCATGTGATATTTCAGTTTTTCTTTTTTAATAAATCTGCAAAAATGTCAACAATTCTGTGTTTTATGTCATTATGGTGTGCTGTGTGTACATTAATGCGGAAAAAAATGAACTTAAATGATTTTAACAAATGGCTGCAATATAACAAAGAGTGAAAAATGTAAGGGGGTCTGAATATTTTCCGTCCCCACTGTATGTCAGACCCCTATCTAGGATATAAAGGAATTCCCAGCTGTTTGCTTATAAACAGCAGTAAGATGGCTATAGTTCTCATTTGCTGGCAATTTAAACAGCATTTTCTTCTATGTAAATGTCAGTTTTACTGCAGTACATCATACAAATGTTTCACAGATCCCCCAAGTATGTTATTTAAAAGAATTTAGCATTTCTAACGTTTCATCTTAAGCGTTAATAAAATCACTGCTCCTTGCCAATCAGAATTAAGCAAAAAAAATCTTTTGCTGGTGGATGGGCAGATACTGTACATAGATAGATGAATTGATTGAATAATAGGTAGGTTAATATTTTTTTCGCAAGTCCAATTAGATGGATAGTTACATAAACTTAGATAGATAGATAGATAGATAGATAGATAGATAGATAGATAGATAGATAGATAGATAGATTTGCAGGGTCTTACAACAGCACAGCAATATTAATAGTAGGACAGAATAAATGGACAATTCATTGACTGACTGGGTGGGTAAGTGCCAAGATGACAGGTCAGGCTGATTTGAGAACATGGCTCAGTGCTCGGACTGTGTGACATCCTTTGGAAATGTACAATAAAATAAATGTTACAGTGAAGTAACTTTAGGAGAGTTCCTCTAAGCAGTAAGAGAACCTATCTGTAAGAGAACCTATCTAATCTGCAATTCTGCTAGAAGCAAGGCTTCTAGCAGAATTGCAGATTACTTGACAAAGTTCAGCATTATACTAAATTATTATGTAGATGTTGAAGTTGTACAAGACAGGGCATAACTTGAGATACCTTTCAGCTGCTATTTATATATGCTGAAAACAAGTGGCGGCTGGTGAAGTTTTAGGATGGGAGGGCGACAGACCCCACCCTTCCTTTCTGACCCCTTCCACTTCTCATAAGCCCCACCCCTTCTACTTGCTTCCACCCATAATGTCAGAAGTATACAGCCCCAGCATCACAGGTCAGAGTATACATACCCAGAATCACAGGACAGAGTATACAGCTCAGCATCACAGGACAGAGTATACAGCTCAGCATCACAGGACAGAGTATATAGCTCAGCCTCACAGATCAGGGTATACAGCTCAGCATTACAGATCAGGCTAGATAGCTCAGCGACACAGATCAGGGTATACAGCTCAGCCTCACAGATCAGGGTACACAGTTCAGCCTCACAGATCAGGGTATATAGCTCAGCCTCACAGATCAGGGTATATAGCTCAGCATGACACAGATCAGGGTATATAGCTCAGCATGACACAGATCAGGGTATATAGTTCAGCATGACACAGATCAGAGTACACAGATCAGCAGGTCAGCAGGGGTGGCCAGGGGCTTGCGGCACTGACAGCTCCCCCCGTCACTCTGAGGGCACCCCCCTGCAGGAGGTCCAGCACTTACCGGGCTGTGGTGTCCTCTCCTCTATGTCCTGTGTCTCCTCCAGAGTGAAGGTCACAGGGTCGGCGGAGGTGTCCGTTCCTCCAACGCGTGTTCCCTCTTCCTAAGCACTGGGCATCCAATAGGATTGCCTGGCTCTTTGGCCAATCGGGAAACAGGTTTTACGACTTACCTCCTGATTGGCGGGGAGGAACTTTAGTGTGAAAGTAGCGAAAATTCATTCGCTATCGGCACACAATTGGGTGGGATCGGGGCACACTCTCTGTGCTGAATCTCAGGCTGAAAACAGTCATCCTGCGGTGCCTTTAAACACTACTAGTGGCAAGATGCTCTTCGATTTATGGTATGACAGTTTTAACCCCTTGATGCCGCTGCAACGCAAATATGCGGCCTTCGGCTTCAAGGGGTTGTACCGGGTACCGTATTTTAGAGCGGGTGGTCGGCTTTCTTGTAATAACAACCGACGCAGCTAAACAGCCGCTTGGCTGTTATTACAAGCAGCAGGAGGGGGGACATTCATGCTCTACTGAGGCCCGAGCAACCTGCCCACACGTCTGCCTGCTGGCTAAAGACCGGGATAATGCCAGAATCTGCTTTGATCGGGTCTCGGATCTAGTAACCCGGAAGCAATGTCATGACATCACTTCCGGGTTACTGAAGACTTAGGCTGAGTTCACACTATTGTGAATTAATTCACAATAGCAGGAGATTTTGACCAGCTCTCTATGGAGCCGGTTCACATATTTCTGCTGTGGCTCCGGTGCAGATTTGCACAGGAGCCCTGTGCGTCTTTTGGTCAGTTTCAGGTCCGAATTCAGCCTGAATTTTTGGCTAAATCCGAAACAGTGATGCAACGGACCCCTGCTGTGAGCAGCATGCGATGATATTGTGAACCCAGCCTCAAAGGTGCCAAACCTGGCATTTTGAATGCTTTTAAGTGCAAAGGAGGGATTTGGGGTCTTATAGAACCCAGGTTTCACCATAAAGAGTACCTGTCACTGCCTATTACTGTCACAAGGGATGTTTACATGACTGGGGGATCTGCAGATTGCAGAGGCTCCAATTATCAATTACCAATCCCCCCTTCCAAAATGACCAGACGACACATTTTATTTGGAGTCGAATGGCCATAGCAGCCTTTTATTACAAACCATTAATTACAACATTCACAAGAAAACAAGTTCAATGCATATAATACAGTCAATGCATATAAAAAAAAAAAACAACCTCAGCTTATGACCGCTCTAAGGTCTTTGAAGGCCTATATACTCACGATTAACCGGTTGTATCTGCCACCCAAAGACCGCAACTACACCAGCTCAGGTACAATTATCCACTTAATTACACGGTCACACAAATGTTGGCCAACAATTACGACTGTAGTGATGTACTAGACGTACTACGTGGTTTTTCAGCTCTTTAGTGCCACCCTTTGGACTCCTTCTGCTAATTTTGTGTTAGTAGAAGTTTGGTGAGTGTTGATTCTTGCTTTTCTTTTAGCGTTTTTCATTTAGCGCTCATTTAGTGCTTTTCAGTTCTTTTCTGAACGGCCGTTCGTCAACCAGCCATGTTGCGGAATCAGAGGCGATAATGTGTTATTTATTATTGGCTTTGGAGTTATTGCTTTGACATTTTTTTGTTAGAATAATGATTTGATTTGGTATATTTTCTATATTTTTGATGGATAGAATGCACTTTTTGGTTAAGTTCTATTGGCAGATAGCATGTCAGTTACATTTTAAAAAATACAATGTAAAATTGACAAGGGACACCAACATAGTTGTATCTTTGTTTTTAAAAATTATGGGATAATGGTGTTGTGGTAACTTGCACAAATTAAAAAAAAAGCATAATAATATTATTCTTGATATCACTAGAAAAAAAAAGTTTGTTACCATTTCACGAGTGTGCGTAATTTTAAAGCATGAAATATTAGGTTTCCATTTACTCAGAATAACATCATCTTTTTACATTATACAAAACGACTGGGCTAACTTTACTGTTTTTATTTTTTTTAATCCATGAAAGTATATTTCTTTAAAAAAATTGCATTTGAAAGGCCACTGTGCAAATACAGTGTGACATAAAATATTGCAACGATCACCATTTTATTCTCTAGGATCTCTGCTAAAAAAAATATATATAATGTTTGGGGGCTCTAGGTAATTTTCTAGCAAAAAATACTGATTTTAACTTGCAAGCAACAAGTGCTAACTTGCGTAAGCAACACATGCCAGAAAAAGGATTAGGCATGAAGGGCTTAAGCACTAGAAGAATATTTCTGTAGGCAATAACTGCTCCCATACAACTATTTCTAATTAAATCCTAACACCCCTGTACTGTGAATGCCACCTCAAGGTTCTATATTGGATCATGTATATTCTTATACAGTTGTCAGAGGTACTCAAATAGGGACATGATTTCTCCAGCCTACGCATATTTCCCCAAGTTTTTTCTCATTTAACCACTTCAATAACCAGGCCATTTTTTGAGATACGGCCCTGCGTCGTTTTAACTGACAATTGCGCAATCCTGCAACGCTGTACCCAAACAATTGACGTCCTTTTTTTCCCACAAATAGAGCTTTCTTTTGGTGGTATTTCATAATCTCTGCAGTTTTTATTTTTTGCGCTATAAACAAAAAAAGAGCGAAATTTTGAAAAAAAACACAATATTTTGTACTTTTTGCTATAATAAATATCCCCAATTTTTTTTTTTTAAAAAAGCAAATTTTTTTCCTGAGTTTAGGCATTCTTCTACATATTTTTGGTAATAAAAATCGCTATAACCGTATATTGATTGGTTTGCGCAAAAGTTATAGCGTCTACAAAATAGGGGAAAGATTTATGGCATTTTTATTATTATTATTTTTTTTTAACTTGTAAAGGCAGTGATCTGATCAATTTTTATTGGGACTGCGACATTATGGCGGACGGATTGGACACTTTTGACACATTTTTGGGACCATCGACAGTTATACAGCGATCACTGTTATAAAAATGCACTGATTACTGAGTAAATGTCACTGGCAGCGAAGAGGGTAACACTAGGGGGCGATCAAGGGGTTAACTGTGTTCACTAGTGTGTGTTCTAACTGTAGGAGGATGGGACTGACTAGAGGAGATGACAGATCGTTGTTCCTAGCTAGTAGGAACTCACGATCTGCCTCTCCCCTCCTCACAGAACAGGGATGTGTGTGTCTACACACACACATCCCTGTTCTGGCTCTCATGTCTGCGATCGCACGTGGGTGGCAGTCATCGCGACCGCTGGCCACGCATCGGCACCCCCGCGCTGCAGCGGGCGCGCGCTCGCGCCTGCTATCCTGCTTTATGGAGCCGACATACAGCTACGACGGTTCCCGGGATCGTGCCGACCTGCCGCAGTATAATGACGGTGGCTGGTCGGCAAGTGGTGAAAATGCTGCAAATGCATTAAAAAAATGCCTATTGGTCCCGTCAGAAATCCATTAAGCTTGTAACTTTCTGTGCACTCTGCCTGTGCTGCGCTGAAATCTCAAGCAGAATTATCAGCCCTGCTTAGTTTTCCTTTATGGGGTTTACAGAATACCTCCCTCATATGTAATGGAGATGGATAGTGGTAGAAGTGTTCTGTAGTCCAAATCAGCAGCTTAGAGAGGCAATGCTGCCTTTCCATAGACACAGTACATTGAGTTAGCGTCCCCATTCTGTCATGGACAGTATGTTACTGAAATGATCACTAGGTGAAAGTAAAGGAAAACAAGCATGAAAACTAATGCAACCACCTGACCCGGGTAGGGCTGAGAGGGCAGAGTGATATTGAACATTAAAACCAAACACATTAAGGCTCAATGTACATGGGACACTGAGGCAACCTCCTCTGAACCAATTTTTTGACAGCTTCAAACCGGCCTTTAAAAACGCCTGTTTTTGGCATTTGCATGCCGCATTTTGCTGCATTTTGCCACGTTTTGCTGCGTTTGCGTCTAGGAGCGTTTATTTAACATCACAGGACCCTCCCAAAGCCCAAAAAACAGTCTTATTTAACTATTTCAGCCATTCTGTGAGACCAGAGTGATTAGCAGCAGCTGAGAGAGCAGCAGTGTACTTGTATCTACCTCAATTTCAGGCTGCTTTTACTATGGGTCCCATAATTAGCATATGTGAGGAAAAAAATGCAAATTTTTTAATATATTTATTTTTTAAATTGCAATTGATTAGTATATTTTTTTGTTTATTTGTTATAAGCTGTATAAGTAATTTCATTTTTTTTATTTATTTATTTTGTCTTTTTTTATGCAAAATGTAATTGTCATTTCTTTATTATATTTAATTTTTAAATTGCAATTGATTAGTATATTTTTTGTTTATTTGTTATAAGCTGTAAATGTAATTTCATTTTTTTTATTTATTTATTCTGTCTTTTTTATGCAAAATGTAATTGCATTTTTTAAAATATATTTAATTTTTAATTTGCAATTGATTATTAGAATTTTTTTATTATTTTTTTTTAAAAGCTGTATGTGAAGACTGGGAAACTTCTGGCCCATCTGGTACATTGTGAGGAAAGGCCTCCTGTGGTGATTTCATTACGTTCCTCTGATGATGTACTGGAGACAGAACCTAGCAAAGTGTCTGATTTATTTAAGGATCTCTTTAGTAACCTATACACGACCACAGCTACGGAAGACACCTCCACTATGGAGTCCTTCCTGGAGGGACTGACGATCCCTCAACTGACTGAAGAAAAGGTGGAGGAGCTGGAAGCTCCACTGACAACAGATGAGATATCCAGAGCCATAGCAGGATTCCCCAGATCTAAAGCCCAGGGGTCAGATGGTTTACCTGTGGAATTTTATTCCACTTATTCAGACTTGTTGATTCCTAGGCTGCTTAAACTATATAATGCTATCTTTGAGGGATCTGACTTGCCTGCATCGATGCGAGAAGCAACTATAGTAGTGATCCCCAAACCGGGTAAGGATCCACATCCTCCGGAGTCATACGGACCCATCTCTCTACTCCAGGTGGATGTCAAGATACTTGCAAAAGTGCTTGCCATTCGCCTGAATAAAGTTATCCTGTACTTAGTGCACAGTGATCAGGCCAGGTTTATGCCAGGTAGAAATACATCCTTTAACCTCTGAAGATTATTTATAAATTTACAGGCCATTCATGATTGTCCGGGGTCACGGGTGATAGTGGCCCTAGACACAGCTAAGGCATTTGATTCAGTAGAGTGGAGATACTTGTGGACCTGTCTGAGCAGTTTTGGTTTGGGACCTAAATTTATAAAGTGGGTACAGCTCTTGTATCAAGCCCTGGTTGCGAAAATGCTGGCTAATGGATGACCATCTGGGCAGTTCCCCTTGTCCAGGGGTACGAGACAGGGGTGTCCTCTGTCGCCGCTGCTCTACGCGCTGGCGGCAGAGTCACTCGCGATAGCTATTCGGGCACACCCTGGGATTATGGGACTCGGTAGAGGGGAAGTGATGGAAAAGATCAGCATGTACGCGGATGACACGCTTTTATATTTAGATGACTCAGACAACTCCCTACCGTTAGCCTTAGACCTAATTAAACAATTTGGCACGTTTTCTGGCCTTCGTATAAACTGGGACAAATCACAGATACTCCCTTTGGATAGTTTTCCACCACCTAAGAACAGGGCCCTGTTACCTTTACAGAGGGTGGATACCATTAAGTACCTGGGAGTGAGGCTAACTAGAGACCCAGCAGACTATGTACCATTAAATATAATCCCACTATATGAAATGCTTAGACAGAAGACCCAGATTTGGGCTTGTCTCCCTCTGGGAGTAATGGGCCATATAAACCTAACAAAAATGTTTTTTCTACCCAAAATTTTATACATGGTATGGCACTCACCAGTATATTTAATTCTCAGACATTTTAAACTAATGGAAGCTATCCTAAAGCCATTTATATGGGGCAATAACAGGCACAAACTTTCCTGGCATAAATTGAAAAACCCCACTGATTTAGCTGGCATGGCCCTCCCGGATTTCAACATGTACTATATGGCAGCCCAACTGGCACACATTTTTCATGTTGACAAGGTGGATAGGGAGAGATTCCTTAGTTTTCTCTGTCCAGAATGGTCTCGGAGGACCCAAGATTCACTGGTAATGATAACGGGGGGATCGAAAGGGGTGGCGAGCATAGACAACCGCAGATCACTTTTGTATCAGTACAAGAGGATCTGGAAACTAGCTTCTGACAAGTTAAACATACCAGCAATACATGATTTTACCACTCTGTGGCACAATCCAAATCTGCCTGAGTTCTTTATGATCGCGGACAGTGAGGTGTGGAGTTCTAGGGGAATATTTTACTTGTCCAATATTATCTGTAATGGAAAACTGAAGAGCTTTGACAGATTGAAATCTGAGTTTATGCTTCCAAACCAACTATTCTTCAGATACCTACAACTTTGCCACGCCTTTCGTTTGCAATTTTCCCTAGATGATCTCGTCTCAGCCAATAATCCTCTCATGGAATCAATAAAATACCCAGACCCCAAAAAATTGATCTCTCAATTCTACCTTATGCTGACGACACCGACAGCAACCAGAATAGCATACGCACTGAAATCTAGGTGGGAGAGGGAGGTGGAGGTGGGTAATATGGAAGATGATGAATGGAGTGATGCTCTAGAGGCTTGCAAAATGGTATCCCCTAAACTATCGGATCGGTTGACTCAGATTTTCATACTGCATAGATCCTACCTCACACCATTCAGAATATCTAGATATAAACATAATCAGTCGGCAACATGTCTGATGTGCAATCAAGCAGTAGGCACTTTTTTTCACTTAATAAGGCAATGCCCGCAGATTCAGGCTTTCTGGACCCAGGTGGTAAGATTCCTGCATGACACAATGGGCTCTCCTGTCACATTACAGCCCAAACTGTGCATTTTAGGAATTTTCCCAGATACAGAGATTAATAAATTCCAAAAGATATTTCTCCATGAAACACTCTTCTCTGCAAGGAAAGTCATAGCCAGAATTTGGATGAGGCCTGATCCTCCAAAGCTCACACATTGGATTGCAGAAGTAAATACAGTGCTACCCTATAAGAAACTCACATATTCACATAGAGGGTGCCCTACAAAGTATGAAAAAATTTGGGACAAGTGGCTTAAAGCACCTGAAACCTGTATATGATACTGAAAATTAAAAAGAGTGTTACAATAGGATGCGCAGATCAACAGCCTTTTGTAAGGAATGCATGTGAGGGGGTGAAGCGATTAATAGAACGACATGGTGCGCACAGTGTTTGGAATGTTTTTTTGAATGTCATTGGTAATACAAAAGAGAACGTATGTTAATACTTATAGTCTGGGGGAAGACATAGCGAATTGCCTGTTATTATACATTGTATTACTTGAAGTTTTTGATACAAGAAATGTATGGATGTATATGTGTTTAATACATTTTCAATAAAAAAAAAAACATGTTTGATGGAAAAAAAAAGAAGCCGTATGTGTAATTTTTAAAATATTTTTAACTAACCCTATCCCTAACCCTAACTGGAAACCCTAATCCTAACTTGTTGTTCAAAGGGAAAAAACATAACCCCCTAACCCTAATGGGAAACCCTAACCCTGAGCGGAAACCCTAACCCTAATCGGAAACCCTAACTTGTTCTTCAGGGGGAAAACCATAACCCCCTAACCCTAATGGGAAACCCTAATCTTACCCAGAAACCCTAACCAGAAACCCTAACCCTAACTTGTTCTTCAAGGGGAAAACCATAACCATAACCCCTTAACCCTAATGGGAAACCCTTACCGGAAACCCTAACCGGAAACCCTAACTTGTTCTTCAAGGGAAAAACCCTAACCATAATCCCCTAACCCTAATGGGAAACCAAAACCCTAACCCTAACCAGAAACCCTAATGGGAAACCATAACACTTACCATAACCCTAAACTTGTTCTTCAAGGGGAAAACCCTAACCATAACCCCCTAATCCTAATGGGAAACCCTAACCAGAAACCCTAACCCTAATGGGAAACCATAACACTTACCATAACCCTAAACTTGTTCTTCAAGGGGAAAACCCTAACCCTAACCATAACTGGAAACCCTAACCCTAACTTGTTCTTCAAGGGGAAAACCATAACCCCCTAACCTTAATGGGAAACCCTAACCAGAAACCCTAACCCTAACAGGAAACCATAACACTTACCATAACCCTAAACTTGTTCTTCAAGGGGAAAACCCTAACCATAACCCCCTAACCCTAATGGGAAACCCTAACCCCTAACTCTAACCCTAACTGGAAACCCTAACCAGAAACCCTAACCCTAACTTGTTCTTCAAGGGGAAAACCCCAACCATAACCTCCTAACCCTAATGGAAAACCCTAACCCCTAACCCTAACCAGAAACCCTAACCGGAAACCCTAACCCTAACTTGTTCTTCAAGGGGAAAACCCTAACCATAACCCCCTAACCCTAATGGGAAACCCTAACCAGAAACCCTAACGGGAAACCATAACACTCACCGTAACCCTAAAATTGTTCTTCAAGGGGAAAACCCTAACCATAACCCCCTAACCCTAATGGGAAACCCTAACCAGAAACCCTAACAGGAAACCATAACACTCACCGTAACCCTAAAATTGTTCTTCAAGGGGAAAACCCTAACCATAACCCCCTAACCCTAATGGGAAACCCTAACCCTAACGGGAAACCATAACACTTACCATAACCCTAAACTTGTTCTTTAAGGTGAAAATCCTAACCATAACCCCCTAACCCTAATGGGAAACCCTAACCCCTAACCTTAACCGGAAACCCTAACCCTAACTGGAAATCATAACACTTACCATAACCCTAAACTTGTTCTTTAAGGGGAAAACCCTAACCATAATCCCCTAACCCTAATGGGAAACCCTAACCCCTAACTTTAACCCTAACTGGAAACCCTAACCCTAACCAGAAACCCTAACCCTAACTTGTTCTTCAAGGGGAAAACCCTAACTCTAACCCCCTAGCCCTAATGGGAAACCCTAACCAGAAATGGAAACCATAACACTTACCATAACCCTAAACTTGTTCTTCAAGTGGAAAACCCTAACCATAACCCCCTAACCCTAATGGGAAACCCTAACCCTAATGGGAAACCATAACACTTACCATAACCCTAAACTTGTTCTTCAAGGGGAAAACCCTAACCATAATCCCTAACCCTAATGGGAAACCTTAACCCCTAACCCTAACCCTAACCGGAAACTCTAACCCTAACTGGAAACCCTAACCCTAACTTGTTCTTCAAGGAGAAAACCATAACCCCCTAACCCTAATGGGAAACCCTAACCAGAAACCCTAACCCTAACAGGAAACCATAATGCTTACCATAACCCTAAACTTGTTCTTCAAGGGGAAAATCCTAACCATAATCCCCTAACCCTAATGGGAAACCCTAACCCCTAACTCTAACTCTAACTGGAAACCCTAACCCCTAACCCTAACCAGAAACCCTAACCGTAAACCCTAACCCTAACTTGTTCTTCAAGGGGAAAACCCTAACCCTAACCATAACCCCCTAACCCTAATGGGAAACCCTAACCCTAACCAGTAACCCTAACGGGAAACCATAACACTTACCATAACCTTAAACTTGTTCTTCAAGGGGAAAACCCTAACCATAACCCCCTAACCCTAATGGCAAACCCTAACCCTAATGGGAAACCATAACACTTACCATAACCCTAAACTTGTTCTTCAAGGAGAAAATCCTAACCATAAGCCCCTAACCCTAATGGGAAACCCTAACCCCTAACCCTAACTGGAAACCCTAACCCTAACTGGAAACCATAACACTTACCATAACCCTAAACTTGTTCTTCAAGGGGAAAACCCTAACCATAATCCCCTAACCCTAATGGAAAACCCTAACCCCTAACTCTAACCCTAACTGGAAACCCTAACCCTAACCAGAAACCCTAACCCTAACTTGTTCTTCAAGGGGAAAACCCTAACCCTAACCATAACCCCCTAACCTTAATGGGAAACCCTAACCCTAACGGGAAACCATAACACTTACCATAACCCTAAACTTGTTCTTCAAGTGGAAAACCCTAACCATAACCCCCTAACCCTAATGGGAAACCCTAACGGAAAACCATAACACTTACCATAACCCTAAACTTGTTCTTCAAGGTGAAAATCCTAACCATAACCCCCTAACCCTAATGGGAAACCCTAACCCCTAACCCTAACCGGAAACCCTAACCCTAACTGGAAACCATAACATTTACCATAACCCTAAACTTGTTCTTTAAGGGGAAAACCCTAACCATAACCCCCTAACCCTAATGAGAAACCCTAATGGGAAACCATAACACTTACCATAACCCTAAACTTGTTCTTCAAGGGGAAAACCCTAACCTTAACCCTATATGAACATAGCAAGCAATTACAAGTTTTTTTTTTTTTTAAATTTAGCGTTTTTTCATCATTTGTAATGTTAAAAAAAAGGGCACCTGTAAAAAACGCTTATAAATGGCGTTTTTCCACATTTAGAGGTGTTTTGCGTCTGAAACATCGGAAACTTCGGCATCTGAACTAATTTTTTTACCTTCAAAGTAAAGCCTATAAACGCAACTGCCTAAAAACGACATTAAACGAACCTGTGTACATGTACACATAAGATAACATTGGATGAGTTCAGGGACAGCTGAAAAAAGCAGCCAACTGCCTCTGAACATCCTTTTACCAGCAGCAGTGTACATGAGGCCTAAATCTCATAAATAAAACAATATGACATAAATTATTTTTATTGGAGTAAATAACAAGATAACAACAACATGATTAGGACACCAGTTCTTCAAAAACATACAAGAATTCTGATACAATCTGTAAATCTGGGTCCTTAACAGTGCCACCCAATAACATGTTCCGTTACAACCCGTACTGGCCACCAGCCATCTAAAACCAGCTCAGTGGGTACATACCAATATATTTTACCTCATTATAAACCTTAGTAGTAAGTACTTCCTTAATGAACACCACATAATCATACATATGTTTGACCATTAAGGTTAAACCAGTTGTCCAAACATTACCAATGATCTTACTTCTTTGGCACCATCAATGACCCACCAATGCTGAGACAAAAGTACAATATGCACCACAAGTCTGCCATTCTCTTTGCATACCTCAGTTCCCCAACCTATACGCTTTCAATCATGGCCATATCCATACATTTACCAAGAGGGTGGGGGGGTGTTCCAAATTGCTCACCACACTGTCTGCTCCTCCTTGAGGTTTCTCTAAGGCCTGCCATACACGGTTCGAATCTGGGCAGGCTCAGCAGGAACCAGCCTAAATTTAAACCGTATGTGGGCTGGCTGAATGTACCAAGTTAATAGATCAACTTGGGTACAACCAATGCGCTAGATTAACTTGCAATTATTGCTAGCGGCTGGTAAAGCAATAACCACTGACCTCCTTGCAGGGACGGTCCCCCCCCCCCTGCCCTGCCCCCACCGGGTGCAGACAATGGCTCAGCAGGAGGGATTCCCCTGTCAGCACTCTCTGTGTTAATGGGAATAATGCAAATTATAATGCAAAATTGTAATGCAAACTTTCCTGAAACCAGGTAGGAAATTTGCACTGTATGGCCTTCCTAAGCGATTGCCACTTCCTCCCTGCTCCCTACATCATATCCTTAAACCATTCCCCAAATTCCTACCCATTCTTAACCCTTCTCATGCCTTCCAGCCCACCCTGTCATGTGCCATTTCTCCTATGTGATCCAGGCAGCCCTGACCTGGGTAGAGCTGAGGGAGCAGAGTGACATTGAACAGTAAAACCAAACACAATAAACCTCATAATAAATACAATATGACAGCCCTCAAAAATTCTACTCGCCTGATCGCATTTTGAGAGTGGAATTCAAGGGCTGGTGATGGTGAGCTGCCTGGGAGCGAGGGGGAGTACCGTCAGCATGTGGGGTTTTATGGGAGCTGTTCGCGGAGGGGAAGAGAGGAGGAGAGCAGGCGGCCGGATGATCAGAGCGCCGAGGAATATCACAGCTTTCATTTCAATTGCTGTTTGTCCCCCGCACTCACTGTCACATTCAGTCCCTACTCCTACTCCAGATCACCTGTCCAATCCCGGGACGTGTGACGTATATCAAGGTTCCCCAGCCAGGAGGTTGGGCTGTATGTGACGGCGAGCAGCAAGAACATACAGCAATTGAAATAAAAGCTGTGATGTTACTCAGCGTTCTGATCATCTGGCTGGCAATTCCCCTTCTCTTTTCTCCTGCACAGGTAGGCTGCATGGTTAGGCACAGGCTGCATTGGTGGTCACAGGCTGCATTGGTGGTCACAGGCTGCATTGGTGGACACAGGCTGCATTGGTGGACACGAGCTGCATTGTTAGGCGCAGGCTGCATTGGTGGACACAGGCTGCATTGGTGGATATATGCTGCATTGTTAGCCACAGGCTGCATTGGTGGACACAGGCAGGCTGCATTGGTGGACACAGGCAGGCTGCATTGGTGGACACGGGCAGGCTGCATTGATGGACACGGACAGGCTGCATTGATGGACACAGTTCACACAAAACACAAAGCAAAGGCCAAGTGGAAAAAATGTCTGTCATAGTCATCTTGACACACAGCATGTAATTCACAGAACAAACCATTTAGCAAGTTAAAAATGTACAGGTCTCCTTCTCTCCACTGAGCACTTGCCCCTTCTGAAACCTTTAGCCACTTCATGCACCAAGTATTCCTTAGTAGAGTTGGTCGAACAGCTCGGCCCGAGCATCAGTTTTTGCACCGTCAAACTGGTTAAGGAGGGGGGCACTCACTCGCTCGCCCCCCCCTTTCCTGATCTGCCAGGCTCCTTGCTCATATAGAGGTCTAATATGGATTTTGGGGGGACTCACGCCATTAAAAAAAAAAAAAATGGTGTGGCTTTCCCCCTAAAATCCAGTGCTGGCAATTGCAACCATGAGTCATTTTAAATGGGACTTGACTGTATGGAATGTCATTTTTTGCGGCAGCATGTTCTATGCATGCTACAGATGTGCCACTTTACAGGCAGACTAAGGGAGCCCCCCAGGCACTATATTTAAAGGATTTTTTTATTTTTATTGTTGCACTTTAAGCATCATTAAAATCACTGCTTCTGAAAAAACAATAGTTTTTTTAAAAAAATGTTGCATTGATACATGTCCCCCAGGGCAGTACCTGGACCCCATACCCCCTGTATAGCCAATTACTAATTACTAATAGCACATGCGCAACCCATGGGTATGTACTAATCCACAAACATCCTCCTGCAAATTTCCAGCCCAAGAGGTTCAAGCTGTCTGCATGCACCAGTAAAAGGCAGAAAGTGGACTTAATGTCCACAGTTGTCATCAGTGCCCCATGCTCCTGATTAAGTGAATGGCTTCATCAAATGATGTATACTGTATAGCACAGAACTCAGTACAAATATTATCATTGACTGATCCTCTAGGACAGGGATATGCAATTAGGGGACCTCCAGCTGTTGCAGAACTACAAGTCCCATGAGGCATAGCAAGACTCTGATAGCCACAAGCATGATACCCAGAGGCAGAGGCATGATGGGACTTGTAGTTTTGCAACAGCTGGAGGTCCGCTAATTGCATATCCCTGCTCTAGGATATGACAAATGATGAATTGTTTGGAACTTACCCAGCTTTTTCTTGGACACAACACCTAAAGGAGAAACCCTAACATTACTACAAGGAGGAACAGGAAAAGGAGCCTGCTAACCTGCCCATTGAGAATTTTGTAACTTCTTCCTGAGAACATCAGAGTTGAGCATCCTCAAATTAGAATAGCAATTCCCCTACCTATCGACTGACCTGGGATACCAAATACTTAAAAAAAAAAAAAAAATGATAGAGAAGGTCAGCCATTACCCTATCACAATATCGATTTATCCTCCCCACATTCATGCCTGAAATGGAAGTACCAGCAAATAACTTTTCTGTGTAAGGCTGGCGACAATCCAGACCCAGAACCGGCAGCTGCTGACTGAAATAAAGGGAAACCCTCAAAGCTCTCGAGCCAACAGCATCTACTTCATGAGTAGTTTCTGGAGCCACCATTAATTGTATCCAAAGGGCAATGTCTGTACGAACCCAACCGAGATAGAAATACAGACATCTGCTGACAAAACTGTTACCCCCCCCCCATGTTCAATATGCTGCAAGTATTCAGTCTAAAAAATAAAAAAGGCCTGAGCATTGTCCTGGTGATTTCTCACCAATAATGCTCCCCAGGATTGCAAAAGCCTGCAGCCAGTTATAAAATGTTAGAGGTAGTAGATGATATCTGCGTCTGTCCCAATCCTTCTCCTCCCTATGCTCTTTATCCTTTTCCTATTTTTTCATTAAAAACGATCTAAAAATATCAATCTGTACCAGATTTTCTGCCTAAGCTCTTTTTTTACATGTGCCCCCTAAAGACCTTAACCTCACCCATATCTTTCTCGTGAGTGGCGGTAGGGACCGCCAATGAATCAGCACTGGGTGGCTTTTCTACAGTACCCATGCTGCTAGCGGTAGGTGCCATCATAATCTCTTTAGTTGATGGGTGGCACCACATCACCACATCAGTATTTACTCCGATAGCTTATGTCATGTGTGTCCCCTTACTAATTCACCAACAATACAAACAAAGGGCAACCACCCCAACCTATAACTGGCCTTTGCAGCAAAGAGCACATGGAAGGACGACTCATGTCAAAAAACAATCAACAAAAATTCCCAGCTAAAACATGGGTTTAGTTTGCACACATTTGCAAATTTATGCATAAGCTGCAGAGGCCATGTAACGGCACCCAGTATACTGCAGCATGGAGATGCCTAGTGGTAGAAGTGTTCTCTAGTACATATCAGGAGTGAGCAGCTAGAGAGACAATACTGCTCTTTCATAGAAATAGTACACTGAGTAAGTGTTCCCATTTTGTCATGAACAGTGTGTTACTGGAAGGATCACTAGGTAAAAATAAAGGAAAAACAATTATGAAAAGGAATGCAACCATCTAAGAGCTGGTGGTAAGCTACAATTGATTACATTGTCGTTCTTGGGTTTACATACAATTTAGGTTTATTGTAAATAAGTGCTACAGTGCTCAGTCAACCACTCCAAGTAGACAATACCAGATATGTTGTCATTTATGAGTTATGACCCTGAATTGATCCCTGATGACTGTGTGCTCTTTTGGAGATGTAAGTGCCAGTGGTAGCTATAGACTGAGAGAGCACTCAAAGGGTTTTTAGAGTTCTGGCCATTCCCTTGTCCTGGAGTGTGATCCTGGAGAAAGAGCGCCCCTGTTACTATGCAGCATTCTGAAAATCAGATTGGGTACCAAAGTTTGTGCACAGGAGCAAACTAACCAGGTGCCAAAGGAAATTGCCTTATGGTCTACAGCTGTGAGGCCTTAGACTGTTCAATATTGGCATTCACCTAAAGACTAAAAAATTAAGGAGAAGATTGTCCTCTCACTGTTGTTGCTAATTGTCTTTGAACTATCCCAAGCCCTAGCCTCTCTCCTGTTTAACGTTCTTTATGGAATTCAATTCAAAACGACATCCCCTAGACTGAGCTATTGGAGCTTAAGTGTATAGACTGGTACTTGTGGTGGTGGGCAACCTCTATTCTATTAGGAAAGAACCAGCTATTACCAGTGGCCCCTGCAGGGATAGCGCTATGCGCTATCTATCTATCTTTTGCTTTTTATGCTGCAAATGTATTCAGAAAAATGTTTCATTTTTGCACAAGGACAAATTTCTGCCATAATTTGTAGTATGATTTCAAATAGTTTTCATTGAATACTGGGACAATTGCACAAATATGCAAATCCTTGTCCATATTTTACTATCCCATTTACTTGGTCTGGCTGCTCTGAACCTGAACCTCACAATGTTCTCTTCTCATACATACATAACAAACCTTCTGTGTTTTGCATGAAAATATGAAAACTCGCCTAATATAAAGCCAGAAGCTTTCCAAATACAAACCATGTTTCAAACTCTTCTTAAGATGCAAAATGCTGATCTTACCATTGATAAATCGAAGGAGAAACTAGGACGCGATTCGAGAGCTTTTAGCTAGAAAACAAGATTACAGCATTTGTTATACAATTTGTAAATACGCACACTGTACAATGTGTACCCCAGTCTCATTTCATACGAAAATAACACATTTGTACTACTGTTTAAGACCTTTCACGCTGAACTGGAGAAACAGCCTAGCCCCCTGTGTGAGCCAAAGAAATTAAAAGGAATTAAAAGGAGAAGAAAAGGCAGCTTTAATTTGTAGGAAGGAGCAAATGGAGATTTGTGAGTTTCGTTTGTTATAATAAAGAAAGATTTTTCCTATAAATACTAAGACCAGCGTGGTTTTGTGAATGTTATTCTGCTTAAATGAAGAAGAAGGTTCATGTACACACTTAAAATTCATGTTTTTTTCTCTCTTCACACTGTAATGCTTCCAAGTCGCCTGTTTTATTCCATTGACTGCCTGACTACACATTTTATATCATTACAATAGAATGGTGCTCCCTGTCTATAACCTTTGTGCTTGCTTAGATTGCGGTTGAATTAAATCAATTAAAATTCCCATCTATTGATATTTTACTCAAGGTAACAGTTTAAATGAGAGTTCCATTTGACATTTACAAAAGGGGAGGATTATTTTTAGAAAACAGAATACATTGAAGATGTATTTACAATTTTTGGTTTCTAAGTATAAATTACTCTAGAATGAATTGCACGCTGCCTTAGGGAAATTAACCATCTCTTCAAATGGATTGCTTCTGTCACTATATGGATGCAGTCTGTTTGATGGCTGTTTACCATTTATCTTGTATAGTGTGTTTAGCTGTAATCAGGTTTCATCTACAGGTGATCCAAGTGCAAAAAATTCACCCTGTTAAAAGTTGGCTAGAACTTTACTTTTAAAACCAGTACACACAGGTATTTAGGACGTTTGGGTGGTGAAAAAGCTTGCTAGATGCCTGCTCTAAAGTGCGTTACTCAAAACTCTTTCCACCAGTGATTTGAGGGTTTTGGACCTAAACCTTGCACCATTGGTGAATTTCCATCAGAACTACCACAATGGCCTTTTAAAGGGCATTTAAAGGGAGCATGCTGTGCAAGGCTTTCTTTTTTCCCCCCAACATTCTGCACCCTTTTTAGTACCAAAATTCCAGGTTGTACCTTGAAAACTTTGGGCAAAATGAAATATATTCCACACTAGCCACAAATGATATAAATCCACTTTCTGAGCACCACATTTCTTTATTAATCCAGTTATTGTCTTATAAATGTAGTGGTGACATCATTACTGGGCTGTACATGAGACAAGAGTTGTAGGAGAGACCATGCAGGTTCTTCCAATACAGGCTGCCAAAGGGCAACTGCAAAGAATTTGAATAAGAGACAGCTTCAGTTATCAGTTTTTATTACAGGTGTAGCCACCTCATAGACATTTTGCTGTGCTACCTATTGTGGTGATGTACTGCAAAACTGTTTTATTTTGCAAAGCTGCCATTTGCATCTGTTATGTGGCAGAATTGTTTATTTCACACTGTTCTCTGCCACTAGAGTATGATCTTTCCTAAGCAACCTGCCAGGAATAGACTTTAGACTATGTCAAAATGGCCACAACAATATACCTCTATAGGATAGCTACCAAAAGAGAGCCATATATGAGAGCCTGTAAAGTGTAACATTAGAGGAAGTAATAGTTTGCCACAAATCTGGGAGGAAGAAGACTGGTGAGAGAACCTTCTGAAAGAAGGCAGCTGAGAGACACTTTAAAAAGATATCCTAATTGATTCTTCTAACAATTCTGCTGCATAGAGTTAAATATATTGGGTTTTTGGTTAAAATTAATTAAAGTTAAAAAAAGAAATAAGATGGTGTGAACTGACCCTCGGAGGACTGAGGAGAGCTAACTGCTGGATTGTAAGTGCCCCCAAATTTCTAGAATTAGGCCTCGTTCACACAGGGCATTTTAATCCATGTCCAGTGCAGGGTGCATTTACCAGCAAGGGGATACACAGGTGTTGCGTGCATCACCGTGCTAGCAGTTCCATAGCTGCTAATTGGGACGCAACACCTACACGGACCAAGTCACTGCTCCCAGTGTGACATCCATGCACACATAGATGTCATATTTGGAGCGGCAGCTGTGTCTGTGCAACCGCTGTGTCCCAATAGAAAGCAATGGGACTACTGACACGGGGATACATGCAGCACCTGTGCATCCCTCTGCCGGTAAATCACAGCCCTGCACAGGGCAGAGACTAAAACACCCCTTACATTCTTTTTCTGCTAAACAGTACTGCCAAATGTTTAGGTACTTGTTCATTTCACCAGATGACTGTAATAGATAATGAAAGACAATGAAAGACTGTCAGTTAAATACAGAGGATACAAAATAGACAACTGCTTTCAAATAGTATTTGCTGGATAAAGTAAGCTGCCCAGGAAGAGATTTTTCTTCTTTTAAAGGGACCGCACACCTGTTGTTTCCTTCAGTGTGTAGTATCTGAAAAGACAATACATTGGTTGCTACTTTGTTACTTTGCAAATAAATTTGTTGCAGTTTTTAATGGCCCAACACTGATCTGATCAACAACAGACAAGTTTGAAACTAGCAGTTAGCTTGGCTAAATTTGAAAAAATTAACTACAGTACTACATCACATTTTTTATGTTCTAAAATTAATACTGTTATTACACTTTTAATCATTGAACTGAATGCTCTGTTTGTACTAACCATTTTTTTCAGTGTGCAGGCAATGCTAAATAATAATTGCATATTATTTACAATTGTCTGTCTCAGAACCCTGTGAGTTTCACCAGACTCAGGTAGGAGTTGTATCCACCAACTAATTAAAGCCAACAATTCCTAAGTGCTAAATAGGAAACTCCCATTCAGGGGCAAAGTACAGAAGTTGTTTTGGATATTGTGGGGAAGGGTTAGAACCCCCTTTCTGTTTTTTATTGCAATAGAGCAACACTAAAAGTGAAAGAAAATTGAGGAGCAGAGCAGAAATCTTCCCATGGGGTCACTTGTTTTGGTGACAACTGTATAACAGAGGCATTCCCATGCCACTACTGCATTGCAATCTTAGGTGAACTTCAAACCTTAGAAGCTCACTTTTTCAATGTGCTTGTTTGAAATGAATATTTAGGAGGCTACAGTCTAGGTTGCTGCTTTAGGAATTTGTAGACCCACACAAACATACTAGGGCCAATTTACACAGTAGCCAATTAACCAACCAGCATGTCTTTGGAATGTGAAACACAGGGAGAATATGCAATTGGATCTAAACAGAGATGGAAGTGAAGGGTAATCTCCCCAATGAGACACAGGGGGCACAAATATATATACAGTATCTTGGTCTCAGACATATTTTAAGGCCTTATAACAGGAAGACACAGTAACTAAGTAACAAAGCAGCTACAGGTGCTGGTGGCTATGGCTGACCATCTACCAAGGCATATATTATCTTGTGTATGTTCCACAATATACAAACACCAGTCCAGATGTTCACATAAAATTTAGAGTCACCTATTAGATGAGATTTCAGATAATTTGCACTATGGCAAAAGTGCATTCAAAGTGTAATTGAAGATGACAATATAAGTGATGTAGCTTGCACTTTCTTTGCTCATGAGAAATTGTATTACCTAGTAGTTATAGAACAGAAAACAGCTCTTGGTTTAAAAGAAACATTTCATTGGGGCACTATGGGAGCTGATGTTGCTGACTTCATCTTCAAAAAATGTTGTTGCCTGGCTGCAATTAAAATTCTTGCTGGAATAGACAGATCAGGGACTTCTGGCTTACCTAATCTGCATTCTTGCTTCAACTTAGTGAAGCAATAGTATTATCGTGGGTAGGTCAGTATAACAACCTGTAACTAAACTATGGTTTTCTACCTTGTGAAAGCTTCTTTGGGTATCTATGGAGGAATATCCATCTAGTGTGATGGAAGTGAGTGGCACTGGGGAGGTAATGGCACTGGACCGATGTTGAGTATAGTATATAGTATGTATAGTGTAGTTGTCATATCATTGTGGTGAGTGTCTTAGGAGACACTGATGGTGGAGACCACTGCAGGATTTAGTGAAGTAAACCTGGAAAGTTGGGGGGAAGAAAGTATACTGCTTTTATGACAATGCTAAATAAATGTGTGGGTCGGTTAACAATACTTGAAAGTTGTATGTTTACCAGATTACATCAAGGGGACTTAAATATTTTGTTCATTTTGAATCACTTGGATCCTTAGTTAGTTTTAATTCAGTGTAATAGATTGGTATTTGACATTGTATTTATGAGCAGGGGAAGAGCTTTTTATATACTGTAACACATAACATTACTTTTGATAGTAGGTCGGGGGCGGGCACTTGTGATGAGATATTGCTTTATGCTCGCAAGTATAGATGAGTGTGAGACCTTTATAGTAGTGGAGCGCAAATTTGGTATCTGATATAATTAAACTGCCAGGCAACCAGCATTTTTAGATAAGTAATGGAAGTCTTAATATTTAGGGCTGAACTCTGGGAAAACAACTAAATACACAGTAAAAATACTGTACATATGTGAAAGCTCTGTCACCTGCCAAATTATTTATTTTCCATCAGCACAGTCCTGACTCCGGATTTATACAACCCTACCACACAATACAGAAAACCTGGTGACGTGACTTTTCTCTGCTGCAGTAAGCAACACAGTATCTTGGTGACCTCTCTGCCATCAGCTTGTGATTTAACAGTAAAGAAGTAGCAACAGACTAATGAGGTCAACTCTCTTCTCTGCTGTATCCTTACCTGTCCAGCAGCCCATATCTTAAAATTCCCCCCACATTGCTAGATCCCCAGGCACTAAAGGTATCCAACACTTCCGAGTGTATAGAATACACCCCACTATGCTATAGTTCCTATTACCACCTTGTATGAGGAGGCAGAGAGTAGAAGTTACAGCACACAATGATGGAAGCAGGCTTTTGGCACACCACAAAGTGTTAGAAATAGGCAGCAGCTGGGGGGTCAGCAACACTGAGGGGTTTTTAAGTCAAGAGCTGCCTGAAAGGTAAGTATTCAGCATTTCTTTTTACAAAGTGGCTTCAGTTCAATTTACTCTGTAATGATAAGGTTACTTTAAAGGTAAGTACTATGTAAAATTTCAGTGATCACACTGGCGACAGTGATGGTGGAAAAATAATCTATAGCCTTTCTAGTAAGCTTTGTTCTATTAGTGTAATGGCTACTCTCAATCCTGAATTCAATCTGATCTGAAAGCCCCTGCGTCAGGCATCCTAAACTTTGGGTATACAATTTCTGAACATGCAATTCACTTCCATTTAAATTGTGAATTTTCAAAGTCATTTAATGGTAAATAAGAAGGATGTCAGTTTTTTTTTTAGAAAGAAAAGTAGTGGCAGAGATTCTGAATACAAACCATTTATTTTTCATACAGAAACCTGTTTCCATTTGTTCTTCCAATAACAGCAGCTAAAAGTTTCTTTAACCTTTTCAGCTGAGCAAAATGCAACATTTAAATGTCTCTAGAGCTATAGCTAAACAAAATAAATAATTCTAATTACAATCTTGATTCGCATTATAGAAATTGTAAGAATGGTGACATGTAGACTCATTTGCTATTAAGTAATTTATTTATTTATTTATTTATTTTTATTTCTTACAGATTACGCAGAAGTGTCAGCTATACCTTTTCATATCCTACATCTTCCTAGATGTCTAAATTGTGTTTTTCCTCCATGGATGTGCCTTGAAACTGTAAATAACATGACTTCAAAGACTAGCACTTAGTGACATTACAGACTAGAGAAGTTTAAATTACATGTATATTCAGAATATGAGCATAATTCCACTGAAATAACATATATAGGGATGAAAGCAATAGTCCCTTTTCACAACTAACATGAAGAAGATTTTATCACTCTTGCAGCTGTTTACTTACAGCCCTCTAATACATTCGAGTCATCAATATACAGTATATAACCTTATAGAATTACATGTTACATACCTTTCATCATGAACAATTTTATGTGGGAGAAACTCCAAAAAATCCAGCCACTGTTCCCTCAAATATACCTTACTTTGCTGGTGGTCCCTGAAACTTAATAGGTTATATTTAAAAAAAGAGTTTCATCTTTAAAGTCCAAACCTGGGAAAAGTAAGTGTGAGGCTGCGCATTTAGTCTAGGGGACTGAGAAAAATGTTACTTACCCAACTGGTCCCCTGCAAACAGCACTCCCACATACAGTGGTGGACTGTCCCTCAGCATCCTCACGTCCAATAGACATGTGCAAATCTTTTTGGTCTGAATGTAAGCTCGCACACATTTTTGGTCATTTGAAGATTCTGATGTATCTGAATCTCCGAATTAAATAGTAATGAATTTCATTGAAATTCATTTTGTTTATTCATTTTCCAACAAATTGCAAATTTTCGCAACAATTTGATTCTGGATGGGTTGAAAAATGATCAACCGATTCAAATTCTATGTGAAGAATAGCTGGCTGTTAAGGAGCTCGCTTGCTAAGGAACAGGGAAGCCAGCTACCGCGTCCTTAACAACCAATGACTCATCAGCTGTCAGCAGGCTTCCCCACTGAGAGCTGGAATGTAACCAAAAGAATGCCGGCAATAGAAATTTCTGAAAAAAAACAAAGTGGGGTCCCCCCAATCCAATCCATACCAGACCCAAAGGTCTGGTCATCAATGAGCCATCAGAGGGGGTGAGGAATCTGATAAGTGGACCTTATACTTTTGTCTTAAAATACTCATTCCAATAAATGTTATACTTATATTGGCCAAGAATGTTTATGTCTAATCTGCTTGCAATGTTATGTGCAAAAGTAATATCTTTTTTTTTTTCTTGTTTGATTCCACAGTTTCCTTCAAACCCAAAGGAATGGCAGACTGTGGCATCCCAGTTTTCTCAGCAGTGGGACTTTCCTAACTGCCGAGGGGCAATCGATGGGAAGCACGTCCGCATCATCCCACCCCCCAACTCGGCGTCATACTATTATAATTATAAGGGGTTTAATAGTATTGTGATGTTGGCGGTGGTGTAGATGACATATGAGTTTTTGTATGTGGACATGGGAAAGAATGGCCGGATGTCGGATGGTGGAGTCATCGTCCAGATGGAGTTCTACAAACTTGAGCTTGCTTGAGCTTGCCACCTGCGGAAGACAATGTGGGTGGCCTTATGTTTCTGTTCGTCGCCAATAAAGCATTTGGGCTGGGTGATCACCTGATGCGGCCATTCCCCATGAGGACCCCCACCCTGGAGCAGAGGGTTTTTAACTACCGGCTGGCCAGAGCCAGAAGAGTCGTGGAGAATGCTTCAGAATAATGGCCAGCCGGTTCCACCTATTTCTGACAGCAATCCACATGGCGGAATATAAACTGAACCATAGTGTACTTACTTGCTGCATTCTCCACAATTACCTCAGAAAAAATGCAACGAACTATGTGGCCTCAGTTGGGACTGAGGCCAGATTTCAAAATACAACTCTGACGACACTTGAACCTGGTCGTCCTGGCTTGCCCCCCCAAAGTTAGACAGAAGTATGTCGAGTACTTTGCGGGTAGAGGGGCCATTGATATGCCAGACAATGTGTGAAACATTTTTAAAATAAATGTTTTTGGTATAAACTGAACTCATATTTCATTTGATTTACTGCTTGTGTTTCTTTTAGCTGTCTCCTAGGTTCTCCAGTGGCCTTTTTTTGGCCATTTTCTGCAATAGTGCAAACGTAATTTATTTGATACGTGAGGTGACAATCTCTTCTTCAGCTAACTTTTATGTTGTGGGTCTGCTACACACACACACATTGTTTTTGTTGTTAATGTATGTAATGCAAAAAATAATCATCCTTTTCAGCTCCATGAATTAATTGCTTTGAGTCCCTAAAGTGATTGGGGCAAATTTTAGAGCACTGTGGGGGTTATTTACTAAAGGCAAATACACTTTGCACTACAAGTGCACTGAAAGTGCACTTGAAAGTGCACTGAAACTGCACTGAAAGTGCCTTTAGTAAATACCCTGATTGTCACTGTAAACTACACCAACTTACTACAGCATTGAGTATTAAAAGAAGAAGCCACACATTGTTGAGTATAAAACATTTTACTCAAAGCACATTCACATGTGCGTTAGAAAAGGTTTCTTTAACAAACCAACATCTTTGGTGTAGAACATTTTTATGTTTGACAGTAGAAATATCCTTTTTTTGGTTAAACAAGCATGTTTATAACCATAACATACACAACTCAGGAACTTACAAAGTTCAACTTGGATAAATTGAAGGCAATATGTGACATTAGTATATCATAACTGTGTTTATATTGCCTTCATCAGATGGGGTTTTTGAAGATGCACACAAATTGGGAGTGAAAATGTGGATTTCTCTCCTGATCTCAACGCGTACATTGATATCCCATGATGGCAGATAGCACATGTCGACACACTGTGTGCATCTTCAAAATTTGGCTTTCAAATTACTTTAAACCTTTTTTTAAATTAAAAAATATAATTACAAAATGTAATATTTTTTGGGTGTTTTATATTCTGCCTAAAACAGCAATGATGTTGTTGAGTCTTTTTTCAACATCATTGATGTTTTCCTTTATCTAATTCCCGATTGCACACCATTATCTCCCCGATGAGGATCTGTGCACTTGCACTGGTGAAATGAGTTTCTTCTTCCAGAACATCCACCACATGACCTAAAAACAAAAAAACACACCATGTATTATAAATATGCAGGCATACATCTATTACCTGAAGCTGTGGTCTCAGACACTGACCTGTTGTGGTCACTATTTCACCCAATTCCAGAACCTCTCCCTCCACATCTTCTTCATGGTGTGTGGGGATTTCCCCTTCTTTAGGAGGTGTGGTGTTCTTGGTATCCTCAGATGTCCCGAGTCTTTTCTCCCCTATGTGAATTAAAAATAAGGTACTTAGCACACAGATATTTGAGGCAAGAAATAGGAATATGAAACATTGCTTGGAAGTGTCGTACAATTGTCTGTTTTGGCAGAGTTCTAAGTTGAAAACACGTTTTTTTCCCTTTCTAAAGCTGGAATACTTACCTTTTTTGTTATTAAAGTTTCACACTGGAGCACCTGCGTGGGACACCCTAAAAAGGGTGTTCTGGTGTCCCACACTAGTGTTCCTGCGTCCAGATGTGTAAACAGCTGCTGAGTGTCCTTAGTGAGTCTAGTTTGCATTTCATTCTAGTTACAAACCCATCTAGACAACAATGTGCTAAACTTCTTTTAACCACTTTGCGCCTGCTCTATAGCCGAAAGACTGTTGCAGCGCGGACACTAACTGACGGGACCTGGACGTCCCTGGACATCCTCCTGTTTACTTCCGTGATGTGCGCTCCCGCGGGCGCTCATCGGGGAAGTTCTGTGCTGGCCAATCACAGCGGCCGTTTACAGTGCGATCGGTGGTGCCAATGAGAGATGATCTCATATGTAAACATATGAGATCATCTCTCATCGCCGGCTCTCCCTCCTCACGCAGAGACAGCGTGTGAGGAGGGAAAGCTAACCACTGCAGCGTGTGTCAGGAAGAAAAACAAAACAAAAAAAGTGACGTCAGTGCCATCTGTCCCCACTGTCATCTGTCCCCACTGCCATCTGTCCCCAGTGCCATCTGTCATCAGTGCCATCTGTCATCAGTGCCACATATTAGTGCCATCTGTCATCAGTGCCATCTGTCATTAGTGCCACATATTTGTGCCATCTGTCATCAGTGCCATCTGTCATCAGTGCCACATATTAGTGCCATCTGTCATCAGTGCCACCTGTCAGTGTCATGTGCCATCTGTTATCAGTGTCACGTGTCATCAGTGCCATGTATCAGTGGCATCTGTCATCAGTGTTACGTATCATCAGTGCCACGTATCAGTGCCATCTGTCATCAGTGTCATGTGTCATCGGTGCCACATATTAGTGCCATCTGTCATCAGTGCCACGTATTAGTGCCATCTGTCATCAGTGCCACCTGTCATCAGTACCATGTATTAGTGCCATCTGTCATCAGTGCCATCTGTCATCAGTGCAATGTGTCATCAGTGCCACATATTAGTGCCATCTGTCATCACGTAGGTCTGTGAGTACCTGTGTATTGTCTTGTTGTGTACCTGTGTATTGTCTTGAGTATTAGTGCCAGGAAGCTAGCTGTTAGGTAATTTGGACAGGGTAAAATCCCCAATCTTCACTAAATTTAATAGGTACGATGCCCAGCGGGTGTGGAGAGGGACTCTTTGTACATCTTGCTGCATGTATGCGTTCCTTGATCATCCGATTAAGGGCGAATACTGCTGTGAAAAATGTAAGCAAATGTTTCCCTGGAAGCCCAGGTTCTGAATCTGGGGAAGCAACTGTCAGCACTGAGAAGTCCCTCCATACTAAAGGAGAGCCAGGAATGTACACGGCAGGTGCCGGCAGGGGCCAGCACAGAGGTGGGTGGAGACAAAGAGGTGCAGGCACTAGCAAAGAGTAGATGGGTGACAGTCAGGAAGGGTAGAGGGGGAAGTGCCAGGGAGGCCAATCCAGGACTGGAGCATCCCAATAAGTACGCTCCATTGAGTGACATTGGTGAAACCAGTCAGGGACCAGCACTGCTGGAGCTGAGGGACTCTCTTAGCTGCCGGGGGAAGAACTCCTCCAGTGAGAGTGGGAGGGCAGCGAAGGGAAAGGAAAGACAGATTCTGGTGGTAGGGGACTCAATTCTTAGAAGGACAGAGAGGGCAATCTGTAACCAAGACCTGAAGTGCCGAACAGTATGTTGTCTACCAGGTGCTCGGGTTCGGCACATCACGGATCTTGTGGACAGATTACTGGGAGGGGCTGGGGAAGACCCAGCTGTCATGGTGCACATTGGCACCAATGACAAAGTCAGAGGCAGATGGAGTGTCCTAAAGAACGATTTTAGGGACTTAGGAGCTAAATTGAGGAAAAGGACCTCCTAGGTAGTATTCTCAGGAATACTACTAGTACAACGAGCCACACCAGAAAGGCAGAGCGAGATTAGGGAAGTAAACAAGTGGCTGAAGAGCTGGTGTAGTAAGGAGGGATTTGGGTTCCTGGAGGACTGGGCCGACTTCTCAGTCGGTAACCGGTACTATAGAAGGGACGGACTGCACCTAAATGAGGAGGGTGCAGATCTGCTGGGAATGAAGATGGCAAAAAAGTTAGAGGGCTTTTTAAACTAGGTGATGAGGGGGAGGGTCCAGAGGTAGAGATAGTCAGTGCAGAAGATATTCCAGAGGGTAGTATTGGGGACATTAGTGGTAGGTTGACCAAAGCACAAAAACACAAGGTAAGTATAGTAGCAAGTCCTAGTTGCAATCTTGAAACACCCAATATGAGGACAATATGCGACCAGTCTAAACTATGTGGCATGTTCACCAATGCCAGGAGCATGGCAGACAAGATGGGTGAACTAGAGATACTGTTGTACGAGGAGAATTTGGATTTTGTGGGAATTTCAGAGACCTGGTTCAACAGCTCTCATGATTGACTGGCAAACATTCAAGGGTATACCCTTTACTGCAAGGATAGAAAGGGTAAAAAAGGGGGAGGGGTATGCCTATATATCAAGAATAATGTACAAGTGAATGTGAGAGATGACATCACTGAGGGAGCTAGGGAGGAGGTGGAATCTTTATGGGTAGAGCTCCAAAGGGATGAAGCTAAGGTGAAAATAATACTGGGAGTATGCTATAGGCCCCCTAACCTGAGGGAGGAAGTGGAGACAGATCTCCTATCACAATTTGGATTAGCAGCAAGGATGGGAAGTGTTATCACAATAGGGGATTTTAATTATCCAGACATAGAGTGGGCGGAGGGAACCGCGCATTCATTTAAGGCTCGCCAGTTCCTCAATGTCTTGCAGGACAATTTTATGGGTCAGATGGTAGACGCACCAACTAGAAATAAAACATTACTGGATCTACTGATTACAAACAATACAGACCTGATCACGGATGTGGAAATATACGGGGCAATTTAGGTAACAGCGATCACAGGTCAATTCGTTTCAGTATAAATCACACAAATAGGAAACATAAAGGGAATACAAAGACACTGAATTTCAAAAGAGCCAACTTCCCTAAACTACAAACCTTGCTAAAAGGCATAAATTGGGATAAAATATTAGGAACAAAGAATACGGAGGAGAAATGGGTTTGCCTTAAGAGCATATTAAATAAGGGCATTAGCCAATGTATCCCATTGGGTAATAAATTTAAAAGAGCGAACAAAAGTCCTGGATGGCTTAACTTCAATGTAAAAAAGCATATAAAAGCAAAGGAGAAGGCCTTCAAAAAATACGGGTTGAGGGATCATCCTCAGCATTCAGTCTTTATAAAGAATGCAACAAGAAATGTAAGGGTGCAATTAGGACGGCTAAGATAGAACATGAAAGACACATAGCGGAGGAGAGCAAAAAAAATCCCAAGAAATTCTTTAAGTATGTAAACAGTAAAAAAGGGAGGACAGACCATATTGGCCCCATAAAGAATGAGGACGGACATCTGGTTACAAAGGATGGGGAGATGGCGAAGGTATTGAATTTATTCTTCTCCTCAGTCTTCACAAGTGAATCGGGGGGCTTCAGTAACCAAAACTGCAGTGTTTATCCTCATGACACAACACAGGAAGCACCTCCATGGTTAACATAGGACAGAATTAAAATTAGGCTTGAGAAACTTAACATTAATAAATCACCAGGACCAGATGGCTTGCATCCGAGGGTACTTAGGGAACTCAGTCAAGTGATTGCTAGACCGTTGTTCCTAATTTTTACTGACAGTCTACTGACTGGAATGGTACCAGCTGATTGGAAAAAAGCCAATGTAACACCAATATTTAAAAAGGGCCCAAAATACATCCCTGGGAATTACAGACCAGTTAGCCTAACATCAATAGTATGTAAACTCTTGGAGGGGATGATAAGGGACTATATACAAGATTTTAGTAATGAGAACGGTATCATTAGCAGTAATCAGCATGGATTCATGAAGAATCGTTCTTGCCAAACAAATCTACTAACCTTCTATGAGGAGGTGAGTTGCCATCTAGATAAAGGAAGGCCCGTAGACATGGTGTATCTGGATTTTGCAAAAGCATTTGACACAGTTCCCCATAAACGTTTACTGTACAAATTAAGGTCCGTTGGTATGGACCATAGGGTGAGTACATGGATTGAAAACTGGCTACAAGGGCGAGTTCAGAGGGTGGTGATAAATGGGGAGTACTTGGAATGGTCAGGGGTGGGTAGTGGGGTTCCCCGGGGTTCTGTGCTGAAACCAATCCTATTTAATTTGTTCATAAACGACCTGGAGGATGGGATAAACAGTTCAATCTCTGTATTTGCAGATGATACTAAGCTAAGCAGGGCAATAACTTCTCCGCAGGATGTGGAAACCTTGCAAGAAGATCTGAACAAATTAATGGGGTGGGCGACTACATGGCAAATGAGGTTCAATGTAGAAAAATGTAAAATAATGCATTTGGGTGGCAAAAATATGAATGCAATCTATACACTGGGGGGAGAACCTCTGGGGGAATCTAGGATGGAAAAGGACCTGGGGGTCCTAGTAGATGATAGGCTCAGCAATGGCATGCAATGGCAAGCTGCTGCTAACAAAGCAAACAGAATATTGGCATGCATTAAAAAGGGGATCAACTCCAGAGATAAAACGATAATTCTCCCACTCTACAAGACTCTGGTCCGGCCGCACCTAGAGTATGCTGTCCAGTTCTGGGCACCAGTCCTCAGGAAGGATGTACTGGAAATGGAGCGAGTACAAAGAAGGGCAACAAAGCTAATAAAGGGTCTGGAGGATCTTAGTTATGAGGAAAGGTTGCGAGCACTGAACTTATTCTCTCTGGAGAAGAGACGCTTGAGAGGGGATATGATTTCAATATACAAATACCGTACTGGTGACCCTACAATAGAAATAAAACTTTTTCACAGAAGAGAGTTTAACAAGACTCGTGGCCACTCATTAAAATTAGTAGAAAAGAGGTTTAAGCTTAAACTACGTAGAGGGTTCTTTACTGTAAGAGTGTCAAGGATGTGGAATTCCCTTCCACAGGCGGTGGTCTCAGTGGGGAGCATCAATAGCTTCAAGAAACTATTAGATAAGCACCTGAATGACCACAACATACAGGGATATACAATGTAATACTGACACATAATCACACATAGGTTGGACTTGATGGACTTGTGTTTTTTTTCAACCTCACCTACTATGTCACTAGGTGTCATCAGTGCCACGTATTAGTGCCATCTGTCATCAGTGCCATGTATTAGTGCCATCTGTCATCAGTGCCACGTATTAGTGTCATCTGTCATCAGTGCCACATCAGTGTCAATAGTGCCACGTATCAGTGCCATCTGTCATCAGTGCCACATCAGTGTCATCAGTGCCACGTATCAGTGCCACCTGTCATCCGTGCCACAACAGTGTCACATGTCATTGTCCTGGTGCTCCAGGGCCTTCAAAAGTGTAATAGGTAGTCAACAAGTTAGATGTGTAATTTATGCTCCTAGAACACATGATGGCGCTCCCTGCATGTTGGGCCTCTCTATGTGGCCAGGCTGTGAAAAAGTTCCACACATGTGGTATCGTAATACTCAGGAGGAGTAGCAGAATGTATTCTGGGGTGTTATTTGTGGTATATACATGTCATGTGAGAGAAATAACCTATTACAATGACAATTTTGTGGGGGAAAAAAAAAATCTTCATTTTGCAAAGAATTGTGGGAAAAAATGACAACATCAAAAACCTCACCATGCATCTTACTAAATACCTTGGAATGTCTACTTTCAAAAAAGGGTTCATTTGGGGGGTATTTGTACTTTCCTGGCTTGTTCGGGTCGCAAGAAATGAGATAGGCCATCAGTACATCAGGTGTGATCTATTTTTTATGATTTGCACCACAGCTTGTAGACTCTATAACTTTCACAAAGACCAAATAATATTCATTAATTTGGGTTATTTTTACCAAAGATATGTAGCAGTATAAATTGTGGCCAAAATTTATGAAAAAAAATTAATAATTTGCAATATTTTATCACAGAAACTAAGAAAAATGTGTTGTTTTTCAAAATTTTCGGTCTTTTTTCATTTATAGCGCAAAAAATAAAAAACCCAGAGGTGATCAAATACCACCAAAAGAAAGCTCTATTTGTATGAAAAAAAGGACAAAAAATGAATTTGGGTACAGTATTACATGAAAGCAATATTCTGTCTAATATATCCATACACCTAAATCACTCCCTGTTATAGATATATAGGAAGAACAAAGAGGCACTCTATTTTATAACAGTGCAAATCAGTGTCTGAAAACAATATATGAAATATAAACAAGATAAAATGTTCACCAGGTGCTAACCTGATACAGACATGAGTGCAGTGTTAAAAAAAAAATCACAATATGTTGATACAGTGTATATCAACTTAATCACACCACCATGTGCTAAGAGTGAGTGACTAAATGAATTACATATTAAATTAATAGTCCATACATATATAACAGTGAACAAGAAAAAAGTTACAAAAAATAGGAATCTTGATGATTGAGTAACTTTTCTGTGTTTTCCACCTCACCAAAGTGATAGGTAAACCCACTCCCTTTAGAAACGCACTCACCGACTCCAATTGCCAGCACTTTCATGCAAGGCAAAGACGCTTTTTTACCACACACCAGGGTAATAAGATCAATCCGATATCCAGCAATGTGTATAAGGATAGCTCCACATGAAAAATAATAAAGTGCTCCAATAGTGTAAAACAGCACAGCAAGTTTATTAAAACCACTACAGTCTTTAAAAGATCCACTCACATTTTACATGTTTCAAACCACCAAAAGCAAAGTGCAATACACAGCAACTCTGAACACAGTGGATAACACAGATGACAATGGACGGTCACGGCGGACCCGAGGTGTGCTAATGCTAAATCTTCCGATCTCACCCCCTCCTCAATGGTCCTCCGCTTGATCGAATCACCTCTCCTATGGTGCGGCTTCCAGCGTCACACGTCACGCATCACAGCCACGCCCACAGTATACAGTATTACATGACTGAGTAATTGTCATTCAAAGTGTGAGAGCGCTGAAAGCTGAAAATTGGTCTGGGCAGGAGGGGTTTAAGTGCCCAGTAGGCAAGTGGTTAATACAAATAGGCATGAACAAATGTAGTTAACCTGCATCTGCCAAAAACATCGTATTAGGGGTCAAACGAACAATGTTTACTATGGAGGAACGATGTTAACTATGGAGGAACGATGTTTACTACGGATGATTACTGTCCCCACGCCATTTTAAAATGTACAACAGTAAAGAAAAGCACATGGAGCAGCATGCAAGTAATAGTAATTGGAACACACGACAAAATACTTACTTTTTTGCAGCACTCTCTTGATCCTTCTGTACTGATCCTGCTCCCTCAATTTGAAGTCTGACTTCTCACAACTTTAGTCATGATCTTGGCCTTTCTCACATTTGGGTTGCTGTACGGTCCATACTTCCCATCATAGTCGGCCCTCTACAAGATGTCCACCATCTCCATCATCTCTACAAAGGACATATTTGACTCCTTAAATCTCCTCCTGGGTCGGGACGTTTGTGACTCCGGGCTTTCGTCGTCCTCCTCATTGCCGAGATTATCATGCACCTGTTGTCTCTCCGCCATGTGCTCTCCCACTGCGCCGAAAATGAAGGGGCAGAGAATATACTAGAAAGAAGGGGGCGGAGTTTCACACATGCGCAGTGTAGATAAAGTATAACACGTGTGCGTCGTACGTACGATCTGTGAGCGGAGGACGGAGTAACATAAGCACCAATCATGCAAACAAAGGTACCATTTTAACTTGGGGCATCAGTGGTTAGTGGCTTATACTGCTTTTAGAGATTGAGGCCTATATTGGGGCAAGATTAGGAGAGTTTAGCCTGACAATAGGGTTTGTCTTTGTTGTGTCTTGCAGATAAAATGGATAAATGTAATGACCATGACTTCCTCCCCAACTTCATTGATAAGTACAGGGAGCTGTCATGTCTGTGACAAGTAAAACACCAATTTTATAACAGCAAACTAAAGAGGAAGGCAGCGCTGGAGCAACTGTTGGAATTGGTGAAGCCGGTGATTCCCATGGCAGAAATCACTTATTTGAAAGCTGAAATTGGTGGCCTGAGGAGCACGTATAATAGGGAGCGCAAAAAGGTCCAGGATTCCATGAGATCAGGAGCAGCGGCAGATGCCATATATGTCCCAAGGCTGTGGTACTATGACAGACTGCGGTTTTTGTCAGACCAGAGTGAACCCAGGCCATCACTCTCAACCCTTCCTTCCACTCTTCCTTCCACATCAGATGAGGCTTCCGACGTACAGCCTGGGCCTTCCACCCAGGAAGATGTGGAGGAGCCCAACTTGAGCAAGGTATAGCATTGTTCAACATATTTCTGGTCAAAATTTTAATGATGTTATCTAGATGTTATTATTGATCACTAATTTCGGATTTAACAATGTGGTTTACATATCAATAGACAGTAGTAGCCAAAAATGATTGGGACAAGAATGAAAAATGCTGAGGTCAGAATTATAGTCTTTTCTATTTGTTAACATTCAATTTGCAACAGTCATGAGCTCTAAATTGTGTGTGATTGATGACCAAAAAACTAAAACTATGTCCCATTTTCATACACAGGAAAGTCTAAGCCAGGAGGAGGGCATGGAAAGGAGTGGAAAGTGGCAGCCAGGAGGTGGTGGGGGAAACAAAAAGGCCCAGGAAGGAGAGGAACGTGGAGGAGTCAGCGCTTGGTTTGATTTGGCAGGCTACTGTGGTCCTCACAAACACCCCTAATGTCCAGGAGGCCTTTGCGTGTATGACGGCCAGTACAATGCAAGAAATGGAGGAGGGCCAACGCCTTATTTGTGAGGAGGTCATATTTCAGGCCCTAAATAAGGGGGTGAGGGGCCAACTCACCAACAAAAGTTATGTATGTGAGTTGGACCATACTCCTTCTCCACCTCCTGCCACAACTCCAACACCACAGCCACAGCCTGGAAGGAAGCGTGGAAGGAAGTCAAGAGAGTGATGGCCTGGGTTTGGTCTGGTCTGGCAAAAAACGCAGGCTGTGGTAAGACCACAGCCTGGGGACATATATGTCATCTGTTGCTGCTCCTGATCTCTCAGAGTCCTGGACTGTATAGTGCTCCCTATTAAATGGACTCCTCAGGCTACCAATTTTGCCTGTCAAATAAATGATGTCTGCCCTGAAGTACAAAGGCTTTGCCAAATTCAACAGTTTATCCAGCGTTGCCTTCCTCTTTAGTTTGTTATGACCCCTAATAAATTACTATATTTTTTTTACAAATACTTGGCTATGTGTTTTAGTTCAAAAAGGACACTATGTTTGTGAAGAGGCAGGTACATTTAAAAAATACAATGTCAAATTAACAAGGGACAACCAACCTCTTTGAGGTTAAAAAAAAACAAGATAATAATGGTGTTGTGGTAACTTGACACACAAAACGAAAAAAATTATTATGGAGATCACTATAAAAAAAAAAAAAAAATTCAGGAGATCTTGATGAAAAAAAAAGTAGATCACTAAAAAAAATAAGAAACATTATTCTGGAGATCTGGTGAAAAAAAAAATAAAAAAGATTATTCAGGAGATTGCGAGAAATAATAAAGAAATCAGTTTGTCAGAACTGTGTGTGAATATCAGCAGCAAAGCAACTTCATTATTCTAGCATTATAAAGAAGAACAGAATGCGCTGCATTGAAAGATTTAAAACTTTGCAGCATGACGAGTGTGCTATCTCCATTACGAGCGCTAGTTTTACCAGACCGAGCGCTTCCGTCTCGGACTTGATTCTGAGCATGCGTGGAATTTTGCGCCTCGGACTTGTGTACACACTCTCGGAATTTCCAACAACAACGTTTTTTGTCAGAAAATTTGAGATCCTGCTCTCAAACAGTTGTTGGAAATTCCAACAGCAAATGTCCAATGGAGCATACACACGGTCGGAATTTCCGGCAACAGCTCACATCGAACACTTCCCATCGGAAAATCCGATCGTGTGTAAGAGGCCTAAGAGTTCTAATTATTTAAGCCTGGAATAAGGGTATACTGATGTTCTTAACTCAGTTTTGGGGCTGCCCAGACATCATTATGATCACGGGCTCTACATTGGTCTTGATTACATCAGAGGACCTTAGACTGCTGGACTGCTGGACTGCTGAAGTGCAGGGGATAAGAGGCTGCAGGGACCAGTCTAGCAGGGCCAAGGAGCCTTTTTACTTTTACTGGAGTTCAGATTTAAAATAAAGCTGTGCTTTGCCCATGCAGACACAAATTAATGTTATAGCAGAGCTCCTACAGAAGCTTATAATTACCATCCCTTTGCTATTCTGTTCCTGCACTTACACAGTGCCAATAACTCTCTCTCTCTCTGCCCCTGTGCTTGAGCCTGAGTAGCCAGTTGCCATATCCTGAGGACTGAACTGAGCAGCGGTAGAATGAAGGGAAGAATAACCATGAGCATACCTCCCAACTGTCCCAAATTCACCCAGACCGTCCCAGGATTTGGTGCAAGTCCTGGAGTCCCAGCAAATCAAGCCTGAGTCCCACAGTGAAGCCCAGTGCTGGAATAAGTTCCAGCACTTGGCTCCAAGGGACCTGCCCAGCAGGGACGCACTAGCACGGGCATCAGTACTATCTACCTGCGGCTTGTGCGGGGTGTCTGGGGTCCCGCAAGCCACATACATAGCTCTATTTGGCAGCCGGCTTCTTTCTTTCATTAGACTGATGTAGTGCTCGCCCCCGGAGGGGAGAGAGAATATGCCCAGGTCTCCCCTGCTAGTTCAGAGGCTGCCTGTCACAGACACAGTTCCAAGCACACCGACAACACAGGCTCAGTCTAGGAGGTGTCTTGTCTTGTGGATTCTTAATTTTTTTGGCAGAAACTTTAACAGGAAGAGCTTTAAGGCCGGGTTCACACTATTGCGAATTGGATGCGGGGTAATTCAGGTGTCAGGAGATTGTGACCGGCTCTCTATGGAGCCGGTTCACACATCAGGGACGCAATGGACCCCTGCTGTGAACCCAGCCTTAGGGTCCAGGTTACTCCAAAACGATAGGAGAAGTTAGCAGCTGGACAACATTCTTCTGAAACTGTTCAGCAATTTTTAGACGCAGCTTTTCACATTGGTGAACCTCTGCCCATCTTTTGTATATTACTGACCTGTTGCCAATGAACCTAGTTAGTTGTAAAATGTTCTTCCAACTCTTCCTTGTTTGCACCACTTACTTTGCCAGCTTTGTGTTGCCCTGTTCCAACTTTTTTGAGATGTGTTGCTGTCATCAATTTCAGAATTGCTATTTTTTTTTCTTGAAATGGTAAGTTTTCTCAGTTTAATTATTTAATATGTTTTCTATTTTCTTTTGTAAATGAATTTGGGTTTATGAGATTTACAAATCATTGCATTCTGTTTTTATGTAGATTTTACACAGTGTCCCAACTTTTTTGGAATTGGTGTTGTGTGTACAAGGGTGTATCTCACAAAAGTGAGTACATTTTTGTAAATATTTTATTATATATTTTCATGTGACAACACTGAAGAAATGACACTTTGCTACAATGTAAAGTAGTGAGTGTACAGCTTGTATAACAGTGTAAATTTGCTGTCCCCTCAAAATAACTCAAATTATTGTCTAAACCACTGGCAACAAAAGTGAGTATATCCAAATTGGGCCCAATTAGCCTTCACCCCCCCCCCCCCCCCCCAGTGTCATGTGACTCATTAGTGTTACAAGGTCTCAGGTATGAATGGGGAGCAGGTGTGTTAAATTTGGTGTTATCGCTCTCACTCTCTCATACTGGTCACTGGAAGTTCAACATGGTACCCCATGGCAAAGAACTCTCTGGGGATCTGAAAAAAAGAATTATTACTCTACATAAAGATGGCCTAGGCTATAAAATGATTGCCAAGACCCTGAAACTGAGCTGCACCACGGTGGCCAAGACCATACAGCTTTTTAACAGGACAGGTTCCACTCAGAACAGGCCTCGCCGTGGTTGAACAAAGAAATTGAGTACACATGCTCAGCGTCATATCCAGAGGTTGTCTTTGGGAAATGGACCTTTATAGTGATGCCAGCATTGCTGCAGAGGTTGAAGGGGTGGTGGGTCAGCCTGTCAGTGCTCAGACTATACACCATAGACTGCATCAAATTGATCTGCATGGATGTCGTCCCAAAAGGAAGCCTCTTCTAAAGATGATGCACAAGAAAGCCCACAAACAGTTTGCTGAAGACAAGCAGACTAAGGACATGGATTACTGGAACCATGTCCTGTGGTCTGATGAGACCAAGATAAACTTATTTGGTTCAAATGGTGTCAAGCGTGTGTGGTGGCAACCAGGTGTGGAGTACAAAGACAAGTGTGTCTTGCCTACAGTCAAGCATGGTAGTGGAAGTGTCATGGTCTAGGCTGCATGAGTGCTGTCGGCACTGGGGAACTACAGTTCATTGAGGGAACCATGAATGCCAACATGTACTGTGACATATTGAAGCTGAGCACGATCCCCTTCCTTCAGAGACTGGGCCGCAGGGCAGTATTCCAACATGATAACAACCTCAAACACACCTCCAAGATGACCACTGCCTTAATAAAGAAGCTGAGGGAAAGGTTATGGACTGTCCAAGGATGTCTTCAGACCTTAACCCTATTGAGCATCTGTGGGGCATCCTCAAATGGAAGGTGGAGGAGCGCAAGGTCTCTAACATCCACCAGCTCTGTGAAGTCATCATGGAGGAGTGGAAGAGGACTCCAGTGGCAACCTGTGAAGCTCTGGTGAACTCCAGGCCCAAGAGGGTTAAGACAGTGCTGGAAAATAATGATGGCCACACAAAATATTGACATTTTGGGCCCAATTTGGACATTTTCACTTAGGGGTGTACTCACTTTTGTTGCCAGCGGTTTAGACATTAATGGCTGTGAGTTTAGTTATTTTGAGGGGACAGCAATTTTACACTGTTATACAAACTATACACTCACTACTTTACATCATAGCAAAGTGTCATTTCTTCAGTGTTGTCACATGAAAAGATATAATAAAATATTTACAAAAATGTGAGGGTTGTACTCACTTTTGTGAGATACTGTATATACACGCACCGGCCACTTTATTAGGTACACCTGTTCAATTGCTTGGTAACACAAATTGTTAATCAGCCAATCACATGGCAGCAACTCAATGCATTTAAGCACCTAGACATGGTGAAGACGACTTGCTGAAGTTCAAACTGAGCATCAGATGGGGGAAGAAAGGGTATTTAAGTGACTTTGAACATGGCATGGTTGCTGGTGCCAGACGGGCTGGTCTGAGTATTTAATAAACTGCTGATCTACTGGGAATTTCATGCGCAACCATCTCTAGAGTTTACAGAGAATGGTCATAAAAAGAGAAAATATACAGTGAGTGGCAGTTGTGTGAAGGAAAATGCCTTGTTGATGTCAGAGGACAGAGGAGAATAGGCATACTGGTTTGAGATGATAGAAAGGCAACAGTAACTCAAATAACCACTCGTTACAACCAAGGTATGCAGAATACCATCTCTCAATGCACAACACACTGAACCTTAAAGCAGATGGGCTACAGCAGCAGAAGACCCCCCCCCCCCGGGTGCCACTCCTGTCAGCTAAGAACAGAAAACCAGGGCTACAATTTGCATAGGCTCACCAAAATTGGACAATAGATGACTGGAAAAACGTTGCCTGGTCTGATGAGTCTCGAATTCAGCTGCGACATTCAGACGGTAGGATCAGAATTTGGCATAAAAAACATGAAAGCATGGATCCATGCTGCCTTGTATCAATGATTCAGGCTGGTGGTGTGGGGAATATTTTCTTGGCACACTTTGGACCTCTTAGGTAGGCTGTGGCATTTAAACAATGCTCAATTGGTACTGAGTATTGTTGCCGACCATGTCCATCCCTTTATGACTACAGTGTACCAATCTTCTGATGGCTACTTCCAGCAGGATAATGCATCATGTCACAAAGCTCAAATCATTTCAAACTGCTTTCGTGACAATGACAATGAGTTCACTTTACTCCAATGGCCTCCACAGTCACCAGATCTCAATCCAATAGAGCACCTTTGGGATGTGGTGAAATGGGAGATTTGCATCATGGATGTGCAGTCAACATATCTGCAGCAACTGCGGGATGCTATCATATCAATATGGACCAAAATCTCTGAGGAATGTTTCCAACACCTTGTTGAATCTATGCCATGAAGAATTAAGGCAGTTCTGAAGGCAAAAGGGGATCCAACCCAGTACAAGGTGTACCTAATCTAGTGGCCGGCGAATATATACAATATACTATATATATATATATATATATATATATATATATATATATATATATATATATATATATTTTTTTTTTTATTTATACAGCTATGGGACTGTTGGCACAGGGATGCATGTCACACCTGCATCCCAACACTAGTAAAACATGTCCCTAAAATTTGTACTACAAGTCCAATCATTCATATATGTGCAAAGCCCTTATAATCTTACCTACATTGTAGTTTGTCGCATTTTGTTTTACACCCATACCAGGTCTCATGTTTTACCACTTACCAGTCAACTTTTAATTATCATTATTCTAGTGCAAAAAAAGTGAAATAAGTTTCAGCCCTACAATGTACAAATGTTAAGGCTATACTAATTCCAATGCTGTGATAACACTGTTGATCCAAAAAAAAAAAGGGACACAGCTGGTAATTTACTCTCAGAGTATAGAAAAATGCTTCTTGACCCACATCAATGACTTTCAAAATATTTCCTTATTAGTCACTCCACTGATAAATGCTAGCCCCCCAATTCAATAGGCAAATGCACCATCATCAGCCAATGCACCAGACTGCAATCTGCATTGGCTTCCCCAGTATCCATTTTCCCAGAAAGCTGCTTTCAAAAGTAATTGGATGCCCACCTACAATTTCTTGTTTAATAAGGGTGGCTTTCTGGGGACCCCCTGTGGTTCAGATGATAATAAGCATTACACATGGATCAGTGGATCCAGATCACAAGACTAAACCATGCCCAGTAGCTGGTGTAGCACTGTCCCCGTAGGGCTTGCTGAGTGTTCACTTCATAGATCTCTCTCTAATTACCTGCAGCTGTTTGCTAATAGATAATAGTTCCCACTTAGTGGCTGAGGGTTCCCACTTTGTGGCTGAGGGTCCCCACTTGGTGGCTGAGGGTTCCCACTTGATTGCGGAGGGTTTCCCACTTTGTTGCTAGGGGTTCCCGGTTGGTTTCCCGGGTTTCCCACTTGTCACACCCTTACTCCTGCTTGCTCGTTACTCAATGATCAGTCCATGGTATTTGTGTTTTTGTATTTTATTTGGAACTTGGATGGGAGAAGGGATGAGTGGGATAATCCAATTGAACTATTCACAATGGATAAGGACAACTCTCACTTGACCTCACCAGATTACTTGCTGAATCAGTCACACTGCTTTAACCATACAGCCACATGTATGGAGAAATTAAGTCTTCTTGCTCTCACTAGCAACAGACTTAATGCACAACATTATCTTTTTTTTTATAAATTCTTTATTTTCTTTCACAAAAGTAATAAGACACTTTCATCAATACATCTATACAACACAACATTCTTTTTTTCTAATCCTGGCCTCCTTGTAATTCCTATTAGTTGCAGTTATTCAGCTTCCTAATCTTCAACTTAACCTACTTATTCATACTTTCAAATTAATCTTATTTGTAACAACCCAACCTTTGTGATATTTTCCCTTAACCAGAATCCATTCTGGTTATCTTCAAGAAAGAAATAGATATAGGAAAAAGGAAAAGAAAAAGCAAGAAAAAAAGAAAAGAGAGAGAAAATTAAAAAAAAATTAAATAACCCCCCCCCCCCCCCCCCCCCCGAGATTGTTTGTTGCTATGAACTGTTAGGGGTTCTGCTCCCTATATAATATAAAAGGAGCCCATACTGTCCTATATTTCTCATCTTGCTCTCTTAACATTAAAGTAAGATTTTCCATTTGTTGAATTTCTGTTATCCTTGTGAACCATTGTGCCTTTGTTGGTGATACATTAGTTTTCCACACAACCGGAATACATGCTTTTGCTGTGGTCAACAAATGTCTTAAGAGAGAGTTTTTGTACCTTTCAATGGATAGAGGAATGTCGAACAATAAGAAAGCCGCAGGATTTTCTCCAAGAGACACATCTGTAATTTCTTTGACTATTTCGGAAACCATCGTCCAAAATTCTTTTAGCCCCACGCATTCCCAAAATATCTGCAGTAATGTACCCTCAGACTTCTGACATCACCAGCAGACATTCGATACCTGAGGATATATTTGATGCAGAACTGCCGGTGTTCTATACCATCTAGTCAGAATTTTATATCCACCCTCTTGATACCTTGTTGACACTGACGCCTTATGCGTAAACAATAAAATCCTGTTCTTTTGTACCTGAGAAAATGTTACCCCCAGATCTCTTTCCCATGCTTGTAAAAAGATGAGTTCTTGTGGGGCCTCTAAATTAATCACCAAAGCATATAAGATTGAGAGTAGATGTCTTTGCTGTTCCCTGTTTAGGCATATTTGCTCGAATTTAGATAGTGTACGTACTACAGTCAGTGTCAATGTCACCGACCGTAGAAAAGCATTAAGCTGGATCCTCCTAAACGGGTCCAAATCCACTGAAAACTCTCGTTCAATCTCCTCTCTAGACATCACGTGGTTATTACTCGAGAAAGGGCTCGGGAATGATGATATCTCAGTTTTTTTGAATTTTTTTTAATAACTTGAAGTGTAGCCCCCACCAATGACGCGTCCGTCGTTGCTTGTTCAAGATATATCCAAGACTTATCACTATGGGGCTTGCACCATTCTACTACCCTTGCTAAGTGAGAGGCTTCATGATATCCTACTGGATCTGGGAATCCGACCTCTCCTCTCTCTTTTGGTAACGTTAGAATGTTCCTGCGCACTCTTACTGATTTTCCGGCCCAAATGAATCTCACAAACCTCGCTCTCAGATCCCTCAGATATCCTAGGGGAATCTGAACAGGTAGAGTCTGAAGCAAGTATAGTAATCTAGGCATTACATTCATTTTTATAATATTAATTCTGCCAAACCAGGTGAAAACCTCCTTATCCCATCGCTGTAGATCTAATTTAATCCGTTGTGCCAAGGGAGCAAAATTAAGTTCATACACCCTATTTAATTTAGTAGGTATCTTGGTCCCTAGATAACAAATATGTGAGTCTGTCCATCTAAAGTCAAACTGAGAAGATAACTGTTCTCATAGAGATGCCTTCATCTCCACTCCCATCGCTTCTGATTTACTATAGTTTACCTTAAAATTAGACAGGCTCCCATACGTGCATAACTCCAATAATAAAGTTGGGAGGGATATATCTGGGGCTGTTACAAAAAATATTAAATCATCCGCATATGCGGCCAGTTTTTGTTCTTCTCCCTTTATTGAGATACCCCTGATATCTAAATTTGCCCTTATAGTTCTTAAAAATGGTTCCAATGTAAGTATAAAGATAATAGGTGAAAGTGGGCACCCCTGGCGCGTTCCATTGCATATGGAGAAGGGCTCGGAGATTATATCATTTATCTTGACCTTTGCTTTCGGGGCAGAGTATAAAATTGTAATCCAGTTCTGCATCCCTTGTCTCATTCCTATATGTTGTAACATAGTTTTTAAATATGTCCAATCTACTCTGTCAAATGCTTTTTCCGCATCAGCGGAGACAGGCACTAAAGGTTTTTGATGTCTTTGAGAAAGACACGTTGAATATTTTCTCTTCCCTCTCTGTTGGGGATAAACCCCACTTGGTCGGGGTGTATTAAAGATGAAATATGGGTCAGCAGTCTATTGACAAGTATTCTCGTAAAGATCTTCAGATCCACATTTAGCAATGATATCGGGTGGTAACTGGAGCATTGGGATGGATCTTTTCCCTCTTTAGGGATTACTGCTATATGGGCCATTAAGGTCTCTGTCGGCATCATTTGTCCGTCCCTTATCAAATTGAAGGCCGCTAAGAATCTCGGATCAAATTTATCTGCAAAGGTCTTATAATAGGTCAGGGTATATCCATCAGGGCCGGGCGCCTTGCCCGATTTTAATACTTTAAGGGCTTCTCTAAATGCACTACATTATCTTCAGGATACACTATAGCATCCCCTTTATTGACACCCATCCACTGACTGTTCTAGTGGAAGGGGGCAGCCCTCACTCGACAGGCCCCAAAGACACAGATCTGTACTCACAGTAGGCAGAATCAGATCCTTCCTGGTGTCTTACTTTCAGTCAGCTCTGCAGGCCGCACAACCGCCTCCGTGGAGGAGAGGGCAGCCGCCCCTCTCCCTCCTGGGCTCTGTTCCCCGGCTCAACTAACTCTAAGCACATGTACTCTGTCTCTTTTTTTTTTTTTTTGTTTCAAAAGTTTTTATTGTACAGTATTTATAACATAACAAAGCCAAAGTAAGCGAGTGTGCGGACGCAGCCGCCAGGCTTAGAATATAGAAGACACAGCAAATATAATCATATTTATGCAGAATACTTTTATGTTATAACTGAGGAACTCGCGTGTGTCAATGGAAATAACAATTCTAGTGGATGTACATGTTGAAGTATTATCAGTCATCAGTCAGGTAAGAGAAGCATAGTTATTGATCTGCTGGAACTGAAGTCATAGGGGGTTCGTGAGAGTCCAGGACGTTTGGACATCGTATGGATATTATGATTGGACAGGAGGGAAGGGGAAGGAGGGAAGGTTACGCATATCCGAGAGTCTCGAGTATGTTTGTCAGGATGCTGTCCAGGTGGGGGTTGTATAACTGGGGCTATTTCAGGAGGAGGAATACGCTTGGTTGGACGGGTAGGAGAAGGGACTTTAGGAAAGTGTTTCCTCAAGTGATTCTTATCGCTACCATTGCTCTTAGTAAGCATTCAAGAGACGTACCAGTGAAATTCGTTTGCTGAGGTGAAATGTAGCCAGCAAGACCATATTGTACAGAATTTAGAGGGCGTGTCCTGCGCCTGATGTATTAGTTTCTCCATTTCTGCGATTTTTTGTATTTTTTTGAACCAGTCCCCTATAGATGGTGGTTTTGAGGAACACCAGATCGCTGGGATGCACATCTTAGCAGCATTGACCATATGCATAGCAAAGGATCGTACATAGTTTTTAGTCGATATGTTAGAGTGATGTAGCAAAAATTGTGCCGGTGAGTATTCTAAGGTGTAGGTGGTTATTTGTTTGATTAGTCTGTGTACCTCTTTCCAAAAAGGTTGTAATTTAGGGCACACCCACCATATGTGTAAAAGTGAGCCAATGTCAGTCTCACATCTCCAGCAAAGTGGGGAGATGGAAGGGTAAATGTGGTGTAGTCTTAGGGGGGTTTTGTACCATCTCGAAAATATTTTAAAAGCATTTCACTGTTCCTTTGTGAATGCATGTGTATATTTTTTCCCATTCCTGGTCTGATAGATCAAGGGTGAGTTCTTTTTCCCATTTGTGACTGGCCCAATTAAGTTTGGGGCGTTGTTCTGAGAAGAGAAGCGTGTAGGTGTAGGAGATCAAGTGTTTTAGAGGTGTAGAGCTTTGACAGAGAGCTTCAAAGGGGGTGAGTTGTCTTGACCAATCAGGATTAGGTTTAGGTTTATCTAGAAAGTGTTTAATTTGGATATATGTCCAAAAGGGGAATGTGCCAGAGGTCATTTTAGCTGCCAGATCAGTGTGGGAGATAAGGTGTTCATTTGCAAAGAAGTTTTCAGCGCGGACGGTTGTGTGAGGCCAAATGTCCGATAAGAAGGAGGGAGAGGTACCTGGGGAAAAGTCCGGGTTCTGTCTAAGTAGTGTCATTGGTCCTAAAGCGGAAGAGATTTTAGACATAGTACAGGCAGTACGAAAGGAGGTCAATGTTGGGTGGATGAGCGGATGGTTCTTACATGTGGGAGGAATGTGGTTTGGCGCAATCCAGGGGAGTTGGGAAAGCGGTATAGGTGATAGAGAGTGTTCCAAGCGGACCCATGCTTTGGTTTCGTGGTGTATGTTCCAGTCAATAATTCTCGTTAAATGGCAGGCTTGTTGGTATTTGTGGATGTCAGGGAGACCAACGCCTCCTTTGAGTTTTGGGATGGTAAGTCTGGAATAACTTATTCTAGGGCGTAGTCTGCCCCAGATAAAGTTTGAACAAGTTCTTCGATAGCTTGTAAAGAAAGCAGGTGGGAGCTTAATTGGGACTGTTTGCATCAAGTATAGGAGTCTGGGTAAGATGTTCATTTTAATTATGGCGGCTCTGCCAAACCAAGAGAAAAGCCCTGCGGACCATTTTTTCAGATCGTGCACTAAGTTGTGTATAAGAGGGAGATAGTTAGTAGAATATAGATCAGCTAGTGAGGAAGGCAATTGGATACCCAAATATGTAATGGAACGGTTGTTCCATTTAAATGGAAAGTTAGTTTGGCATTGTGCACAGAGATCAGGGGGTAATGTAACATTAAGGGCGTCAGATTTCATAAAGTTGATTTTGAGGTTCGTTAGATAGTTGAAAGTATGGAAGTCTTTAAGTAAGTTCGGGCGTGTGGTGAGAGGTTCAGTAAGAAAGAGGAGGATGTCATCCACAGCTATTTTGTAGTTGTGATATTTGATGTCTATCCCTTTTATGTCAGAGTTTGTTCTGAGACGTTTTAGAAGCGGTTCTAAAGTGAGAACAAAGATTATTGGGGAGAGTGGACACCCTTGGCGCGTCCCATTGGAAATTGTAAAGGCATTCGATAGGTGGCCGTTCACTCTGACTCTGGCAGTGGGATTAACATAGAGGGCGAGTATGAATTGTAGCATACGTGGGGGGAAGCCCAAGCTTTGAAGGGCTTCCGACATGTAGTCCCAGGCCTCTCTATCGAATGCCTTTTCTGCGTCAAGGGAGAGTAGAAATCCTTGTCGCTGCTGAGTCGTTAGCCAGTGGTGAATGTTAAGAGCCTTAAGCATATTGTCTCTCGCTTCTCTGCCTGGTATGAAGCCGACTTGGTCCAAATCTATCCATTGGGGGAGCAAAGGGAGCAATCGGTTAGCAAGCATTTTGGCATACCACTTGAGGTCAACGTTCAGCAGCGAGATAGGTCTATAATTTGTGACTGCAGAGGGGTCTTTTCCTGGTTTTGGGATCACTGTTATGTATGCCGTGAGTAGATCTCGAGGGGGTTCAGTAGGTGATGCGAAAGAGTTAAAAGATGCGAGAAAAAAAGGGGTAAGTAAAGTAGCATATGATTTGTAGTAGCCTGTAGTCAATCCATCGGGGCCTGGGCTTTTGCCTGATTTCATTTGTTTCAGCGCTATGTCAGCTTCCTCAGTAGTCAAGGGGTTGTTTAGTTGCTGTGCTAAGGAGTCTGAGATTGGAGCAGGGCTGTATTGCTGCAAAAAGTCTCTGATTGCCTGTTTTCTTGAGTCCACTTCCGTGGGTGGGCACGCAGGTGGTAAGTTATACAGTTGCGAGTAGTAGGTGACAAATTGGTCGGCTATGTCTGGGGCAGCGGTTAGTTTACGCCCTTTTGCATCCATCAGGGAGTGTACTGCTGTGGTCGTTTTTTTGGCCTGTAAGACTCTCGCTAGTAGCCGTCCAGCTTTGTTGCTATATTCGTAGAATACGCGTTGGGAGAGAATGTATTTACGTTTAATTTGTTTGCCTAATAGTTCTAACAGTTCGTTTCTAGCTTGTAAAAGGGGTTGTAAGGTGTCCAGTGCTTGAGACCGTTTATGAGCACTTTCTAATGTCTTTATTCTGTCTAAAAGGCCCAGAAAATGTTTTCTTTTTTCTTTACGGCGTTTGGTTGCGGCCGCTATTAGGATGCCCCTTATTACGCATTTGTGGACTTCCCAGGTGATGAGAGGGGAGGTGTCAGTGGGTTTGTTCTCTGTAAAGTACTGTTTAATGTGGAGTTCGACCTCCGCCAGCACTGCCGGGTCCGTGAGCAAGGAGGGGTCCAATTTCCAATATTGTGGGCGAGATTGTATGTCCGGGAATGCAATGGTCATTGAAATAGGATGGTGGTCAGAGAGAAACATAGGGTCTATGGACGTGTGTTGGAGGATAGTCAGGTCATTTTGTGATATGAACATGTAATCAATCCTGGAATATTTATTGTGGGGAGCAAAGAAAAATGTGTAGTCTCTGCCGTTGAGGTTTAGAAAGCGCCAGGAATCATGTAGAAACAGCAATTGAAGTTGGGATTTGATAGATCTCAGAGCAGCGTAGGGGAGGGAGGATGTACCTGTAGAGGTGTCTTGGATTGGGTTTAAAGGGACGTTAAGGTCTCCACCCAGGATTAGAATGCCTTCTTGGAATGTAATGAGAGCATTGGTGATGTCACGGAAGAATTTTACTTGGTGAGAGTTTGGGGCATATATGTTTGCAAATGTGATTTTTCTGCCAAAAAGCACCCCCTTAAGGAAGAGGTAACGGCCTTCCACGTCAGTCAATGTATCTGTGAGTTGGAAGGAGCAATGCTTCGATAGAAGTATTGAGACACCCTTAGATTTGGAGGTTTGGGAAGTTGCATGAAACGTAGTAGGAAAGTATTGGTTCTGTAGTTTTGGTATCGCATCCGTGCGGAAGTGCGTTTCTTGTAGGAATATTATGTCCGCTTTGCTGCGTTGCATAGTAAGGAGGAGTTGGGAGCGTTGTTCTGGAATATTAAGTCATCTCACGTTTAGCGAGATGATCTTGATAGGGAGCTTGTCCGTCATGATATTAGTAGGGGCCATTGTTATCGACGTAACCAGAGCTCTTCGGACTGAGTTTATGGTGGCCTTGAGTGTGGTGCTAGAGGTGAGGGAGAGGAGAGCAGCAAGTAGAGGCTCTGGATAATTTTTTTGTTTTAGAGGATTAGAGTCAGTTGATGTTACGAGTCGGGGTGGAGGATCAAGGGGTTCAGGCGAGCGGGTATGGGAGTGGTCTGGGTAGATTCCGGTGACAGGTGAGAATCGTCTCACTTGTTCAAGTAAGGTATCGTCCGCAAACGCGGAGTAGCCGAAAAAGGTCAGTGGTGTAAAAAGAAGGTCACTATAGTGTTATAGGTAGCGTCGGGTATTATCACTGTGTGGGAAGTGGCTTGATGTTGGTAGAGGAGTCTATGTGATGAGATGAACCGAGAGATGGAAAGCCAGTTAGGGCGTATGTTCGGGTGCATGTGGGGAGCACAGTGCTGTTGAGGACGAGTGTAGACATAGGTCTTGGGCTGAACTACTTGCGTGGCAAGGGGCTAGGGATCCACGGGGGGGTCATGGGATCATAGGAGGTCATCTGTGGGTGTCGAGTGTAGGGTAGTCAGCTACAATACTTCTCAAATGCGTTTCTGTATTACTTAAGTACCGAAGATTAACATCGTTAGCAGAGGCTATAACACGTCAATATGATAACAATATGAAAAGGTAAATCATAACAGCTCTAAAATAGCAAGCAACCATAAATGTAGAACTGATAGGAGAAAAATAGTGAAAGGTACCCAGTAGAGCTTAAAGGCATTCATACTTTAACATTTGAACTTAGCCAGAAAAGCGTTGCAGTTCCTGTATTTTTCCTGTAAGTGTGCCAGCATTAGGAAGGGGGTTACTCTGGAGGTGGAACTCAGGGGCCATATTCTGAACCTGTTATGCATGACCGACAGATTATGTTATATGGCGGCGCCGCGTCAGAAAGGCGCTGGATAGAATGAACTATGGCATGCTCGGTGAATATAAAGAATTTGTCTCCTTTTATGTGAGATTCATATTGGGCCATATATCTGGAGATATAGAGTCTATCGCACATGTCTCGTGTGTAACAGTCGGACATCGTTATGGCTGGCTCAACGGAGATTCGTGTGTGTCTATGAATGATGGATCGTTGAATAGACATACCGTGCAATGGGGTTCAGGTCATTCTACAAAACGGGAAGCAAGTAGTAATCATATAAACATGTATATAGATGCCAAGAGGGGTGTGTACATGTGACCCTATAGGTTTACGATTAAAGAATCCTTAGCCTAATATGAATGGGGAGATTAAAGGCACACTTGGTCAGTGAGAAGTCCAGTTCTCCTTCTTGTCATGTAGACTAGTGCAAGCAGAAAAGTTTGCAAATGAAATCTGGTGGCTGTAGAGGGGTGAGATGCGTCAGCCGTACAATAGTGCGGTAAGCTATCCCGGAGCAGTGACTCCCGCCGTGCGTGTGGCAATAATCTAGACTGGTCTACATAGCCTCTCAAGAAAGGCCCTGAATAGGTAGGCTGACATGGGGGGTAATCTGGCAATATACAAGGGGGAGAATGCGTAAATGGAAAGAAAGCTAGCAATAGAGAACAGGAGGCAAAGTCACTTATCTGGCAGTCCTGGGTATACATGACAGGAGGGATACTTAGCGGTCTCTGCGTGCTCTACGAGGTAGTGGAGTCGTCATGGTGTTCGGAGGTTGTTGATGGTACATCAAAGCTGAATTTGATCTGGGTGTGGATGGCGAGCGCCGTCTCCGAAAGCGGGTGTCTTGTGTCTCCATCGCTTCCTCTCTGGCTTGGTGACGGTACGGAGTAGGGATGTTGAAGTCCGCGTACCAATTCGGAACCTCTACGAGCGGGATGTCCAGGGTCAGACAGAAGTCTCCCAGTTCCTCAGGGACTCGCAGGAGGGCAGTGCGGCCTTGATGGGAGGCCGAAAGACCGAATGGGAATTTCCATCGGTATGGTATTTCCTTGGCTCACAGCACGTCAAGCAGGGGACGAAGATCTTTGCGGTGCCTGAGCGTGATGGCCGAGAGATCTTGATAGATATGAATGCTGTGTCCCTCATATAGTAGCGGAATCGTGGTGCGGGCCTTCCGAAGGATGTCTTCTTTAATCTGGAAGTCATTTATATAGCACACGATGTCTCTCGGAGGATCAGAGTCTCTGCCGCGTGGTCTAAGGGCTCTGTGAATTCGCTCCATAGCGATGGGCGTTTGGCGGGGTTGTTCGAGGAGTTGATTGAACAGCTCTGTCACCGTCGGTAGCACATGATCAGGAGCAACGGATTCGGGGAGGCCTCTGACTCCCAGGTTGTGACGTCTTCCTCGGTTGTTGAGGTCCTCCACATGCCTCTGTAGGTCCCGAAGCTGCAAGGTATGTGTGTCCACTTTCTGGTTAACTTTGCGGATAATTGTGTGTTGTTGTGCGGTAGTGCGTTCCACTTCAAGTACTCTGCCCGCTATTGCCTGTATTTCATGGCGTAGATCCGTGATGGCCGCAAATAGCGTGTTCTTTATGTCGGCCGCCACTGCGTGTAGGTCGTTCAGGCTTGGTTGTTGGAGCGGTGGTTGGGTGCCAGCGGTTATAGCGGGAGGTTGTTCGGTGGGAGTGAGGGTGATCCCTGTGAGAGTCTGAGCAGGGGTCGCGGCTGAGGAAGACGCCGCCATGTTGGATCTCTGTGTCCGGAAGATCTCCGGGATATTCTGGCTTATAGGTCCGTGAATGTCTCTTGGAGAGCGAGATCTAGATGCTGAGGATTTGCAGGAAGATGTTCCCATAATTGTGTGAGAGTTTGTAGCTGAAATCCCCAGAGAAAGCGAAAATTCGGCCTCGGTCTGTCGGAGCTAGTGGGTTAAGCAGCCATCTTCTCGACTCTGTCTCTTTTTACAGTATCCCAGTATTGCAATGCAGCACTTTCTCTCTGCCAATTGCCAGGGCTGTAACAAAGCCTGTGTACTCAATTGTCAGGTCCCCTCCTACTGTCCAATATGCCTCCCTATTGGACCAGTGGGGGACAGTCAGAACAAGCTAAACTGGACCTGAGTACAGTGAGTAGACCTAACCAATAGATCCTGCTCCCTGGTAGGCAGAGAGCACCCTAAGTTTTACCTGACTGTCTTCCTGGTAAGCAGAAAGGCCAAAAACTATACCCTCTTCTAGCAACTACCTAGGAAGGTGCTACACTGGTTATAGATAAATAAAATACTTTACTAGTAAAAAAAGTAATCAAATCCACAATACAAATCACATAATATTGTCCAAATATACATAAGGCCTTGTAAATGAACATGTTCTTACTAAGAACTGGCTTGATTTCCCCACAGCATGCAGTCAGACTCAACTGTCATGGTAGTACTGATGCTAACTGGAGAAGAAGTAACTCTAGTTCTTAGAAAAAACTGATAGAGAGGGATCTTTTGCAAAGAACCTAAAGTCTGACCACTCTTATATGTAGAATTCTAGTATAGGTAAACATATGAACTATCTCTGCTGATCTGTCCTTCTTTCAAATCAAACATACTGTATCCAGTTTGTGTCATGTTTCAGCATAACAGACTCTCCATTCCATTAGATTTGCTTGATTGGACTGTTGTAAACATCATACAGTAGCTACTTTTTCTTTAAATAGTTTCTAAAGAAGAAACATGGTGTCCACTGCATGGAGACAGGATGCAGATCAATTGTGCATACCAGAGAAGTTGTAGAGTGCAGTTATATTACATACTTTTATTGATTGCTTTTTCACTGTTCAGTTATTCTACTGAAGGACCACTGACCATAAAGAGGTCTGACCCGGTGCAGATCACTGGTTACATGAACTATCCACCCATACCAAACTCCATTATACACACAGTCAGACATGAACAGTGAAGTAAGGGCAGAATGTATTAAAAAGACAGCTCAGAATTACATCATATCTGGGGATAAATGTCTGATTAATTCTCTATATTAGCAGAACTGCTCTGAAACAGTTACGGCGTTCTGTGTTGAAATACCCTGCTGATGTAATAAATTGGATTTTAAAGACAAGTGTTTGTTAATAAAAGCTTCAGATAAAAATGTTCTTGCACTGGAACTATTACAGTAAGAATGTATTACCTTTATCATGAGACTGGCCTAATCCATGGCATGCTAATCTATGCAGTCTAAAATGCCATTCCAGTGCATACCAAACCAGTAATTGATTTAAAGAAGAACTTAATAGAAAGCTGATAAAATATCCAAATACAAAAAAATTAACACTTTGATTCTCCTTGTTTCTAATTGGTGAGCACTCAATATGAAACTTGGTTCCTGGTACAGACACAGGCTAATCTATTTAATTTGTGTGCCATCATGCTGATAAGAAGTAACCCTTACATGGGACAGAGGAGCTGAAAAATACCAAATGCACCATTGGAGCTAAGCTATGTTTGTTGGTTCAGATCAAATCAACTATGACAAGCCTAAATGAAAACTACATCTTTGATGAAATTTCCTTTAAAGGCATACCCCAATGATTCAGCAATATTTACTGTGCAGCTCAGCACAGACTTTATGCAAAAACCACCATGTCCGGGTCTTCTTCTTCCTGCACACGTGCATAATGGCCCCACTCAGTCTTATAGGAATTCTGCAGGATGGCTGAAGGTGGCCTTTGTTTGCCCATTTATTCATCACTTCAGCCCCAGGCCATTTTCTGCGATACGGCACTGCGTTGCTTCATCTGACAACTACACGTTCGTGTATCGCTGTACACAAAGAAAATTTATGTCCTTTTTTCCCCACAAATAGACTTTCTTTTGGTGGTATTTGATCACCTCTGCGGTTTTTATTTTTTGCGATATAAACAAAAAAAAGACCGACAATTTTGAAAAAAAAAAACAGTATTTTTTACTTTTTGCTATAATAAATATCCCCAAAAAAATAAAATAAAATTCTTCATCAGTTGAGGCCAATATGTATTTTCCTACATATTTTTGGTAAAAAAACAAAACAAAAACGTATATTGATTGGTTTGTGCAAAAGTAATAGCGTGTATAAAATAGGGGATATATTTATGGCATTTTTATTATTATTTTTTACTAGTAATGGCAGTGATCAGCGATTTTTAGCAGGACTGCGACATTGCAGCGGACAGATCGGACACTTTCGCCACTTTTTTGGGACCAGTGATATTACAGTGATCAGAGCTAAAAATAGCCACTGATCCCTGTATAAATGGTGCTGGCAGGGAAGGAGTTAACACTAGGGGGCGATCAAGGGGTTAAGTGTTCCCTAGGGAGGTGTTTCTAATTGTGGAGGGAGTTGACTGACAGGCAATACAGAGTGATCACTGTTCCTGATCACTAGGAACAGACGTTCACTCTGTACTCCCCTGTCATAACAGGGATCTGTTTGTTTACATTGACAGATCCCCATTCTGGCTCTCTGTGGAGCAATCGTGGGTGGCCGATGGACATCGCAGCCGCTGGCCATGCACATTGGCTTCCGATGACACGCCTGCTATAGCTGTTAAAGCGACCGACGTACAGCTATGGCAATTTGCGTATCCGAGCCAACCTGCCGCAGTATAACTGTGGCGGCTGGTTGGCAAGCAGTTAAACGTGATCTTTTTTGCAGTTCTATGAATCAGAGGTGCATAGAAAGCCATTGAAGGCTATAGACATAGCTGGGAACCATCTGGATCTCACCCAGAGACTCTGGGCCACTGGGAGTACCCTCTGGCTCTTTTGCTATGATGATCTGTATCATCACTGCCCCTGCCAGCTAGGAGCAAGAAGCTGTGGGTTGAGAGGAGCTGGAAGCCAGGAGGCTTCTGGTTATGCTCTCCAGCTCTTACATAAGGTCACACACTGACACAGTATAATCCCACACAGCCCCATGTGTGGATTTGGAGAGGGTAGAGTGCTTTCAAGTTTGATTCGCTAAAAAAACTGCAGTCATGTGGTCCTTATCTTGTCAAATCATTCTGAAAGTCGGGTGCAAATAAATAATCTTGTTATTACCAGAGTGTCCAGGCCACCAACCCTATTGAGGTATCCTCTGCTAGAGAGTATACAGCATTTTCAGCCTGTGTGTTTTCTTTTGCCTCTCCTATCTGATTTTTAGCATACCAATTCTCATTACTCATTATTTCTCACATCTGTTGGGGTTTGAGTGTTTATTCTGTGAAAAATTAAATATACATGAGTCTAGTTGTTTCTGTCAACACCACATCCCAAAGTAATAAGAAAAAAATCTTTTTTTATTAAAAAAGAGATTTTAAAGGTGTTGAGCCCTGCTATCAGAATGATTCACCATTACAGTCAAATTCTTAGAAAAATAATATTTTTTATAAATTCATTAAAAGGTTTATGGGGTGTTAATCCCTTAAAAGCATAAAGAAATTAGGCAAGCCACATTCAGTATTGCAACCCCCAGATAAGAGGCAACTCCCCTATAAGCATATATACACCATATTATAGTATGAATACAATATCATGGATTGAAGATAGAAGACAAGGGTAAGAATGCCTGCCACGTACCTCTAGGCTGAGCCTGACGTGCAAAAGGAGGCCTCTCGTACAGCCCCGACTCGAGAACCACTGTGGTCGCAGGAATGCGGTGATGTACAGGTGCCCATGCGATCTCTCCGCTGGGTGAAGAGAAGAGTGGTAGGTTCATTACCAGAGCTGGATGGTAAGCTGGAACTGAAGACAGCAGACAGTGGATCCCTGGTTGGTAGATAGCAGCAGCAGCAGCAGCAGCAGCAGCAGCAGCAGTAGCAACTGGATGCGTAGTTGGACAAGTCAGGTCGGTAACAAACGGGCAGATGCAGGCACCGGCAGCAGGCAAGGTGTCGTCAGAATACAGGCAGGAGTTGGCAACACAGGATGCAAGCAAAGTCCAGAACAAACTGAGGTTAAGGTAGGTAGCAATCAAGCAAAGTCAGAGGCAAGCCGGGTCAAACAAAGGAATCAACAGGATCAGATGCAGGGATACAGGAACAGCTGCAGATCAAACAGCAAAGGACTAGTGCAGCTATTGCACTTATATAGGCCACTGAGCACCAATGCAAAGGCTACTGCGCATGCACACGTGCTGGATGGGTATCGGTCAGTTCGCGCCTGCGCACTCCTGTGCATCTCGGGGTCACTGCCATATCATGACCAGTACGTTCCTTAAATTTGCCTCATGCAGACGCGTTTCGCACTGAAGACTTCCTTAGGGGTTCATGGGGTGCAGTTAAAGGAGTTGTAAAGGCAGAAGGTTTTTTAATCTTAATGCATTCTATGCATTAAGATAAAAAACCTTCTGTGTGTAGCAGCCTCCCCATCACCCCCTATATACTTACCTGAGCCCCATCTCTCTCTAGTGATGTCCACGAGTGTCTAAGAAGCTAAAAGTAAAAAAAATGAGCCAATCAAATAAATGATCAATGTTTCAAATAAGCTAAAGTTACATATAAAACTTGTGACTTTAGCTTTTGGGGGTCGCAATACTGAATGTGGCTTGTTGAATTTCTTTATGGTTTTAGGGGATTAACACCCCATAAACCTTTCAATTAATTTGTAATAAAGATTACTTTGTAAGAATGTGAGTGTACTGGTGAATCACTCTGATAGAAGGACTCAACACCTTTAAAACCCCTTTTTTCATAAAATAGTTTTTTTTATTCTGTGACCTAACATTTTCAGTTTACTTGAGTTAGATCTCTGAAAGATGAATTCTAATTGGCTTTTCTGGGTTTTACAAAATACAATGGGGTGGATTTACTAAAACTGGAGTGTGCAAAACCTGGTGCAGCTCTGCATACAAACTAATCAGCTTCCAGGTTTTTTTTGTAAAAGCTTAACTGAACAAACGCAAGTTAGAAGCTGATTGGCTACCGTGCACAGTTTGCGCCAGATTTTGCACTCTCCAGTTTTAGTAAATCAACCCAATGGCTTTTTACATATTGAACTTTACATCACCAAATATTATGCTCTGTGTAGTGAGAGCATAATTGTTTAAGCTATTAAATACTGTCCTTTATTTAAAATACCAAAGAGAACTATATTGTCCCTTTTATTATGACCTTCAGATTTGATTGACAGCACAGTGACAGTCAAATTTTTAAATGTAATCTTTTTTTCTGTCAAAGTGTACATATTTCGTATTCCTATTGCTTCAATGCATTCAAGCGTATTAATGAACAGGACGTTTACAAGGAAGAAATGCTGTGTCAAAAAGCACACAAAGGCTTATTTACAACTATACAATAATACGCCCCCCTGCAGAGTTTGTATTTCTTTTTTTACAATAGCACCCATATTTATGAAAAGTGCAATGTGTGCTAATGTTATGGCATCTATAGAGAAAGAAATGTTAATAAAGAACTCCAATCTAAACAAAAATGTTTTTACAGTTCTAATGGTAAAACTGGTTTGATGTCTAAATGTAATGTATTAAAAACTTTTGACAGGATGGGAGCTGATAATGTTAAAAGCAGCTGACTTTATAGGGAACATCTAGAAATGCTAACTGTGCTTAAGCAACTCATAGTAACATGACAAAATGTGGAAAATTTCAAGGGGTATGAATACTCTTTCAAGGCGCTGTATGTATATATATATATATATATATATATATATATATATATATATATACACACAGTATCTCACAAAAGTGAGTACACCCCTCGCCAGGGTCCACCAAAGAAGTTGAGTAAATTTACTCAGCACCATATACAGAGGTTGTCTTTGGGAAATAGGCATATGAGTGCTGCCAGTATTGCTGCAGAGGTTGAAAGGGTGGGGGGTCTGCCTGTCAGTGCTCAGACCATATGCTGCACACTGCATCAAATTGGTCTGCATGGCTGTCGTTCCAGAAGGAAGCCTCTTCTAGAGATGATGCACAAGTAAGCTCGCAAACAATTTGCTAAAGACAAGCAGTTCAAGGACATGGATTAATGGAACTGTGTCATGTGGTCTGATATGCCAGGTTGAACAGAAGAAAAGGCCATACACGGCTACTCATTATTTTTTCTTCCACATGTCTAATATTGTTAGAGAAATACAGGCTCCATAAAAACAGTTTTTTTTTTTTTTAGTGATGTTTCTCTAAAAGTGGTTGGGGTTATTTTATGTAGTCAATGTAGCTGCAAACAATGTTACAAAATGAAGAGTAGTGAACACATGATGCCAACAGAGACGATTTTTGAATTTACCACAACCTTGGTTTCGCAGAGACAACTTTTTTCTGTAGAAAGAGGATAGGGAGAGATGACAAACTGTATTGGGAGAGATTAGGGTCATTTCGCAAACTTGTAAGGTAGTCCAAGAAACATCTCCTGTTGACTGGAGTTGTTAAGCCAGTTTCCAAACCTGGCAGAAATACACTGTTACCTAAACTGTGGCTTCCTGTAAGAAAGGTCCTGTCAGGGAAGACGCATGCATGTGCGCAGGTGTATGGTTGGTGTAAGCCCTGTTCATGGCCTGGGCTCCAGGCAGGCTAATTAAACTGCACTAGTGCCGCGTGTCAGTGCTGTTTGGTCAATTCCGTTCCCGAAGCATCTGTGTATCTGTTCCTGTATTGCTTGCCCGTTGCTAATCCTGCTCCTGACTTTGCCTAAGCTCTGCCTGCACTGACCCCTGGCTTGCCTCTGGACTACGCTTCTGCCTTATCTGCTGCCTTAGCCTTATCTGCTCATCTTCCTGGTTGTAACTGACCCCAGCCTGACTTCTGACTACTCTTCTGATCTGCCTACTAGTTGCTGACCTGGACTGTCTGACCTTGCCTTGGCTCTTCTTCTTGTACCTGCTCCAGCCGTATCTGTGCCTGTCATCAGTTGCTGCTCTTTTGCCAGCATACCACCAGCCAGTTGCTCCTGCTTATCCTGACGCACATCAGCATTCTCCAGCAGAAGTCTTATCAGACACTTGTGCACTGGCATTCCCTGTTACTCTACCAGGGCTCCTGAGTCACAGCTGTAAGACAGGTCTTCCTCTACATTTCAGGATCCACCGCCAAGTACGTTGCATAATACATAAGCCTTTAGTCCCATCATATGGAGCCATGAACCCTTTCAATATAACTTGTGTTACTGTAATTTAACATGAACAGTCCACATAAGTGGTACAGTGGTGGACTAAGCAATTCCTCTGCATATATTGTTGGCAATAAATAATGGATAGGCTTTAACAGAAAACAACTTTTCCCAGTTCAAGTTCAAAATAGATATTGCAGTAACTACACATCAGTAGTAAGGACTTCTATGTAAAACTTATATTCTCCCATGTTCAAGCTGGGTTCCCCAAGAGGGGAAACTGACTCCACTCCAGCTATTACCCCTTGCTTAATTACTAGAGGTCAAAACACTTCCACTCTAGCCCATCTTACTCCTTAAACTCTATAGAAGAGCTACACAATGCCCCCATGGTCGATACCCAGATGAAAAGGGCGCTAAGGCCCCCTACAAATCATGTTTTACTTTTGTAAATTGCTTTTTGGTTTTTCATTTAAATAAAATGTCCTTTTTAGTATTTGTGTCAGCAACAGGTTTAATTGCTTGCTATTTGGGCAATAAACTCCTCTGCTGCCTCATTTTTTGAAGGGTTCTTATTATTCGAGGCTTCCTTTAACTTTAGTTAATAGTTCATTTGAGGTAAGTTGCTCCTAACTGTGTGACAGTCAATCATGGTGATCACCTAAGGTTCATTTACAAACATATCTTCCAACTGCAGCTATCATTTAATCCTTACACGGAAAAAGAATTAATGACCACTGCAGCCAGTAGGCTGCAATTGCCTCTGTGGATTACAGTGTAAAAAAATAAACTGTTAATTTATAAAACTAATACAATTTACATTTTACATATATATATATATATATATATATATATATATATATATATATATATATATATATATCTATATTGTAACGAGCCCCTTGCTCGCTCGGTTCCACTCTCCCGACACTTCTCTGCAGCTATAGAATCAGATTGCAGATCGCAGCATCTGATTGCTTGGTCATCCAATGCTCCAGGATTAGAACTTCAGCTATGTGCCGTTCTAACCCAGTTATGATAGCTCAGAACAAACACCAGGCAGGCTGTATGTAAGTTCAAACAGAAATCTATATTTATTGACAGGAATACAGTCTTATTTATACAATAAAAGAGGAGGTGCTCATATTACTCTAACAATACAGCTGTTACCTAATTAACATGAGCTAATTAACTAATCCCTTTAGACACCCTAGATGACTCAGACATGACCTTTAGGCCAGACTGGCCTTCTTGTAGTTCAGAAAATCCAATCAACATTATCACAATAGCAGAGTTAATTAAACACAAACAACAATGGGGATCTAATGACTCTTAGATCCCATACTAGAGACTTATTTACAATACACATTTTAGCAGACAACAGACAGGTAGCTGGAATTGATGACATTAGCATTTAACAGTAGGAGTCCCAACGGTATGAATCAGTCACTATTCCAATATGGCAAATCCAGGGTCCCCCGTGTCTGTGTGTCCTGGGGGACCAGGACCTGAAACCACAGTAATACCACCTCAAGGGTCCCCAGGCATACAGCTCACAAAGAGCACCGTTCCCCCAAATGCCAGGGCCCACGATCGATCGGCAAAAGGCTAGCGTTCAATCCCCTCCAAAAGTCTCTCTCACGGCTAGGTCTGTCACATGTATATATATATATATATATATATATATATATATATATATATATATATATATCTTTTCATGTGACAACACTGAAGAAATAACACTTGGCTACAATGTAAAGTAGTAAGTGTACAGCTTGTATAACAGTGTAAATTTGCTGTTCCCTCAAAATAACTCAACACACAGCCTTTATTGCATAAACCGCTGGCAACAAAAGTGAGTACACCCCTAAGTGAAAATGTCCAAGTTGGGCCCAATTAGCCATTTTCCCTCCCTGGTGTTATGTGACTCATTAGTGGTACAAGGTCTCAGGTGTGAATGGGGAGCAGGTGTGTTAAATTTGGTGTTATCGCTCTCACTCTCTCATACTGGTCACTGGAAGTTCAACATGGCACCTCATGGCAAAGAACTCTCTGAGGATCTGAAAAAAAAGAATTGTTGCTCTACATAAAGATGGCCAAGGCTATAAGAAGATAGCCAAGACCCTGAAACAGAGCTGCAGCATAGTGGCCAAGACCATACAGCGGTTTAACAGGACAGGTTCCACTCAGAACAGGCCTTGCCATGGTCGACCAAAGAAGTTGAGTGCACGTGCTCAGCGTCATATCCAGAAGTTGTCTTTGGGAAATAGACGTATGAGTGCTGTCAGCATTGCTGCAGAGGTTGAAGGGGTGGGGGGTCAGCCTCTCAGTGTTCAGACCATACGAACTTCAAATTGGTCTGCATGACTGTCATCCTAGAAGGAAGCGTCTTCTAAAGATGATGCACAAGAAAGCCCGCAAACAGTTTGCTGGAGACAAGCAGACTAAGGACATGGATTACTGGAACCATGTCCTGTGGTCTGAAGATAAGCTTCTTTGGTTCAGGTGTCAAACGTGTGTGAGGGCAACCAGGTGAGGAGTACAAAGACAAGTATGTCTTTCTTTAATGACTAGACAAGTATGTCTTGCCAACAGTCAAGCATGGTGGTGAGAGTGTCATGGTCTGGGGCTGCATGAGTGCTGCCGGCACTGGGGAGCTACAGTTCATCAAGGGAACCATGAATGCCAACATGTACTGTGACATACTGAAGCAGGGCATGATACCCTCCCTTCAGAGTCTGGGCCGTATTTCAACATGATAATGACCCCAAACACACCTCCAAGACGACCACTGCCTTAATAAAGAAGCTGAGGGTAAAGGTGATGGACTGGCCAAGCATTTCTCCAGACCTAAACTCTATTGAGCATCTGTGGGGCATCCTCAAATGGAAGGTGGAGGAGCACAAGGTCTCTAACATCCACCACCTCTGTGATGTCGTCATGTAGAAGTGGAAGATGACTTCAGCGGCAACCTGTGAAGCTCTGGTGAACTCCATGCCCAAGAGGGTTAAGGCAGTGCTGGAAAATAATGGTGGTCACACAAAATATTGACACTTTGGCCCAATTTGTACCTTTTCACTTAGGAGTGTACTCACTTTTGTTGCCAGCAGTTTAGACATTAATGGCTATGCGTTGAGTTATTTTCAGGGGACAGCAAATTTACACTGTTACACAAGCTGTACACTCACTACTTTACATTGTAGCAAAGTGTCATTTCTTCAGCGTTGTCACATGAAAAGATATACAGTAATAAAATATTTACAAAAATGTGAGGGGTGTACTCACTTTTGTGAGATATTGTATATATATATATATATATATATATATATATATATATATATATATATATATATATATATATATATATATATTTATATATACACATATACACAATGGGCCCTGGTTTTTAAAGGAAAAACTATGCTTTGGAAGGTGTGTGCCTGGGGGACCCTTGGCGTGGTCTTGCTTCAGATTCAAGTCCATGTCTCCCCAAAACATACAGACTCTGGGAACTGGAGGACCCAGATACAAATTTGGGGCCTCTGTGCCCAAACCAGCAATGACTGCTTTAGACTGTGAGACACAGAGTATATGTTAATATGATTAGCTCAAAGCAACCTGATACTGGGGTCTCCTGCTATAGTCTGTTTATTAAGGTGTTAAGTGTTTATTGTTAAGTATGCCTCCTAAGTGTTCATTCCCATTGTTAAAATGGGTCACCTATTGTTTCTGTCAGTTTGATCAACCCTTAGAGATGTGATTAATATTGTGACCACTTTACCAAACCATTGTTGGATATTTATGCTTATGATAATGTGTAATGTACATTGTATCCAGGGTTGTTGGCTTGGTGCTGATCAGTCTGGGTGGGCACTGAGTCATCTAGGTGACTATTTGTTTAATTAGCTTAATGTTTATGTTGGCTGTTCTACCTGATGTTCTGTCCTATATATTCTGTGTGAGTCCTAGTTTGCATCTAAGCTAGTGTTGCCTAATCCTGGGTGCTCAGCTATAATACCTGGGTCCAGACGGGAGGAAGCTATATCTTGACAGAGGCACCCAAGCTGGGTGATGGATGGTTCTGTCTCACACACACATATTTTTTTTTTATATATATATATATATATATATATATATATATATATATATACATACATACACTGTATATATAAACCGGGGCATGTATTTAGCAAAACAAAAATTTGTTGGGTAGGTAAGTTAGTCATATAATTACTTTCAAGTTAACTAATGCAGCAAAATTTGGTCAGGACATCTAGGTTTTAATGACCTTTAGCCATAAAGGGTTTCCAGTGGCCTTCCAGTGGCAGTAGGTAGGTTTGGATATACTTAGTTAAATCCAAGTTTCCATATTTATGGAACACAATTTAGCTAAAAGGAATCAGTCAGTCACACAGAAACAAATTAAAAATATGTTATAAAGAATTACGAGCAAAAAAAATCAGGAATGAATATTGGTAAATTGGCTGTAGTTGACCTGATGGACTGGATCATGGGACTAGACCAGGACGAATCACATCAGAAAACATGTTTAAAGTGGTTGCAAAGGCAGAAGGTATTTAACGTTACTGCATTCTATGTAGTAACTGCAGCTTGCTATGGGGCACTTGGTGGAGGGGGGTCAGGAGCACTGGCAGGGACCCAAGGAGAGGAGGCAAGTATAGCATGTTTGTTATTTTAACAAAAAGAAAAAAATACAAGACAAAATCACTTTAAAAGTATGATCACCTTAACATTTCTGATATTTATTCTTTTATCAGTTTCCCCCATGCAGACAGAAATAAATATACACTTGTGCTGGAGCATATAAGCGCAGAGAATGTATGTAGCAGTTATGCATATTTGTCACTGCGCAAATTTCCCAGCATGCACCATATAGGCTTCATTATTACTCAATTTTTCTCTATTTTGTTACAAATCATCACATGACCTCCATTCTCAGTTGTATGAGGGGCCTAGAAAGCTAGGGGTGTTGAAGCAGGAGGGAGAGAAAGAGCAAAACACTGATCTTCCCAATGATGAGCTGTGCAGGAAGGTGTGTCAGGACAAGCACTGGCCTGTGGAGAAGAGGCAGGCTGTGCTGGAAACTGACCATGTTGAGATGGATGAGCTTTCATGCCTAGTGTGGTCAGTTTGAAATAGGAATAGCAGGGCACTGGCAGGATCACCAGGTATGTTACACAAAGGGGGAGATTTACTAAAACTATTCTAACTAATCTGGTGCAGCTGTGCATAATAACCAATCAGCCTTCAGGTTTTATAGTCAAAGCTTAATTCAACAAGCTGAAGTTACATGTAGAAGCTGATTGGTTACTGTGCACAGCTGCAACAGATTCTGTGTGCTCCAGTTTTAGTAAATCTCCTCCAAAGGAAGAAATACAAAAAAGAACAGGATACTTTTTAACACAAGTACATGGTACAACAGGCACATATCAGGAATATGAAATGTTGGGGTAACAAACTCTTTAACTGCTGAAATGGAACTGCACTGTGTATATGGATAAAAAAAAAAACAGGACAAGGTCTGAAATTGATTTTAAATTCTTACAGGTCCAAAATGTTTTAAATACTTTATGCTAAGCAGCACATCCAAACACAAAAATAGACACAGGTCAATAGACACTAACTATATACAGTACATGTACTGCTGAAGCGTGGGGGAGGCGACGATGTCCCTTAGGTCTGGTAGGGATTTTAACGGAAACCCCCTACGCCAAAAAAACGGCGTGGGGTCCCCCCAAAATCAATACCAGACCCCTATCCGAACACGCAGCCCGGCCGGTCAGGAAAGGGGGTGGGGACGAGCGCGCACCCCCCCTCCTTAACCGTACAAGGCCGCATGCCCTCAACATGGGGGGGTGGGCGCTTTGGGGGAGGGGGCGCCCTGCGGCCCCCCCACTCCAAAGAGCCTTGTCCCCATGTTGATGAGGACAAGGGCCTCTTCCTGTCAACCCTGGCCGTTGGTTGTCGGGGTCTGCGGCGGGGGGCTTATCGGAATCCGGGAGCCCCCTTTAATAAGGGGGCCCCCAGATCCCGGCCCCCCACCCTATGTGAATGAGTATGGGGTACATCGTACCCCTACCCATTCACCTAGGGAAAAAGTGTCAATAAAAAAACACACTACACAGGTTTTTAAAGTAATTTATTAGACAGCATCAGGGGTTTTCTTCTGACTTCGGGGGTCTTCTTCTGACTTCGCAGCTCTCTCCGGCCTCTTCTCCCAGTGTCCGGTTCTTCTCCCACTCTCCGGCCTCTTCTCCTGGTGTTCGACCTCTTCTACCGGTGTCCAGTTCTTCTGCCGGCTCCTCTGCTATCTTCTGCCGCTCTTTTGCTAGCGGTGGCCCAGACTTCTGCGTCATCTTCTTCTCTGTAAGGAAACCATCAGATGTCGCCTGGCGCGCGGTGGTGCGCATGCGCGCACGCACGGGAGACCACAGACGCCCGTGCGCGCTTGTGCGCATGCGCGCATGTGACGTGCGGTGTGCACGCGCAGGAGCGGACCCTAGCGCCAGTTGGCGCCAGTGGGCCAATTTAAAGGAGGCCCCAGCTACTGATCAGTGCTGACTGGTCTTCAGCTGTGTCCCTGCTACTCTGAACCTGTGCTATTCTGCCTGATTCCCGTTGCTGACTTTGGCTCTTGTTTACCCGACTCTGAACTCTGTTACACCTGATCTCTGGTTCCTGATCCCGGCTTCCCATCTGACCCGCCTCTGCCTGATGTTCCGGTACCCTGCTGCCCGCCTGTTGACGAACCCGGCTATCCCTGTGACCTGGCCCTGGTGCCCCGTTTGGCCCAGCACAACTATCCGAGTGTCTGCAACTACAGTCCTGCGACCAGCTGCGACCTCCTGCTCTGCAATTACAGTCCTGCAACCAGCTGCGACTTCCTGCAACAGGGTTCCTGGCTTCCACCTGCAGGCACTCGTGTGCCTCCTGTTCATTGGCTCCTTCTGTTTCACTCTCAGCGGGACCTGGACTGGAGATACAAGAGAGGCCGACCTCGTCAATTCAGTCTCCCTTCAGGTACGTGACATTCCCTCTTCTCTTCTTCCGATGTTGACACGACGCTCTCTCCTGCTGTAATGCTGTGTGAGTGCTCCACAATGACTTATATAGGCGGTGACCCCGCCCCCTTATGATGTCACAGTCCCGGGGATGTTGGGACTGTGACGTCATAAGGGGGCATGGTCAACATCAGCCGGCAGAAGAACCGGACACCGGGGGAAGAGGTCGAACACCGGGAGAAGAGGCCGGAGAGCGGGAGAAGAACCGGACACCAGGAGAAGAGGCCGGAGAGAGCGGCAAAGTCGAAAGAAGACCCCTGAAGTTGGAAGAAGACCCCCGGAGCTGTCTAATAAATTACTTTAAAAACCTGTGTAGTGTTTTTTTTTTATTTACACTTTTTCCCTAGGTGAATGGGTAGGGGTACGATGTACCCCATACTCATTCACATAGGGTGGGGGGCCGGGGTCTGGGGGCCCCCTAATTAAAGGGGGCTCCCGGATTCCGATAAGCCCCCTGCCCACAGACCCCAACAACCAACGGCCAGGGTTGTCGGGAAGAGGCCCTTGTCCTCATCAACATGGGGACAAGGTGCTTTGGGGTGGGGGGCCGCAGGGCGACCACCTCCCCCAAAGCACTCACCCCCAATGTTGAGGGCATGCGGCCTGGTACGGTTCAGGGGGGGGGGGGGGCGCTCGCTCGTTCCCACCCCCTTTCCTGACCGGCCGGGCTGCGTTTTTTCGGCATGGGGGTTCCCCTTAAAATCCATACCAGACCTAAGGGCCTTGTTTGCCCCGCGACAGGGCTCACAAGGTGTCAATCTCGCCGATAAAAGCGGCAAGATTGTCTTCCTTTTCTAGCCCCGTCGTACCCGAGTCACGTTCAAAATGAACGGACTTGTTCGTGTGTGGGCAAGTCCGTTCATTCGGAAAGGCCGTCGTAACTCCGTTGGGAAGACTGGCGGATATAGTCTGCCGGAGAGTCCGGTCGTGTGTAGGCAAGTTTGTTCGTAAAAAAAAGTCCTTTGGAAGTCTGTCAAAAGTCTGTCGGAAAGTCCGTCGGACCAGTCCGGTCGGAAAGTCCGCCCGTGTGTACGCCCCATAAGATTGCATAATCCCCACACCATGTTGAAGAAAAGCTTTACTGAGAATGATGTAGGCTGTCAATGCTGACCTGAAAACCCTTAATTACCTGGTGGACATGCTCATCCATAGGCGTGCACACAGGGTGTGCTGGGTGTACCAGGGCACACCCTTATCACCTTGTGCGCATTAGCATTATCACTCTGTGTGCAGGCATAGAGATGGGAAAGATCTCCCTCATATTGGCTCTGCCATCAGAGATGTACTTATGCACTTCTTTTCCCTGCGCGGGCAGGGAGATCAATGTGGCGGGGTCATATATATGTAGACACACACATGCATGTGTGTTTGAGCTTTGGGGTGCTCTAATGCAATATGCTGTACACACTTATGTGCTTATCCAATGGCTTTGATACTTTGAAACACTAGTTCTCACTTCACTGTTTGCATGTTTGTCCAGGGTCTTTAACAAGAAAGCATAGAAGCCAATGGGTCCACATGAGAGAAAGACAATAACCATTTTTAGAAGGTCATCATTATTAGTAGTTGACATATTGTTCTCAGCACAGGTTCCCTTTAAAATCTTGATCTAATGTCCTAAAAAGAAAAAAAAAAGCCACCATTAAACATAATAGAGGGAATCCCGTTTCAATAATCAGTGTTATAATCATCAGCTTCAGCTACAAGAGAAAAATGTGTGAGCCATATAAAACCCTAGCTGTAAATGTTTAACGACTGTTACAGTTTTAAAGTCATTGAATAGTAATGATTGTTAAATATATTAAAATGGCTAAACAATAACTAAGCTGCGGAAAACTACGTTAAAACGTCTTTATATTCAAGGCAACTGAACCCTCCAGTGGAAGCAAGGCTACATTACAACAAATGCATGTCTTGCTTATAACAAATTGCAAGAAATGTCGATATTTAATAGAGACAAAAAACATTTACTTAATTTTACAAAAATTATAAAAAACAAAAAGTTCTTATGCAGCCAATGAATTTCCAGTGGTAGTTCTATTAAATCAAACTTGTATTTCAGATGAAAAAGTCTAATGGATATGCTGGATTGCACTATAAGAAGTGTATATGCTACTGGAGTGCTCCTCCACCACCTCAATAGAAGAACTTTGTGCTTTTAGATATGGGGCATCGGTGACACTCTTCGCTGCCTCCTACAATTCTGCGCTTAGTGCCCAAGCTGCCTATTGCCAGGCTGAAGCACTGTCACATAGGAGGAGGAATCAGGACTAGGCTTGCTATACTGTGTATGTGTACAGCATATACTTTTCTGTCCACAGTTCAGAATCACTTTAGTGCAGTGCATTGCCAGAACGCATGCATTAATGCATGTTTTACATAGACAGATAGAAGAGTTTGTACCAAGCATGCCTAAAGTGGTATTTTTATTGCAACTTACCAATTATTAGATGGGATAGCTGCATCAGTTTTTTTTAGGCTTTCTTTCTTTTATTTTTCACCTTGTGATCTTGCTAAAAAGTCTGTTTTTTCAAAAAGACAAGCTACCCAACAAATGTTGCAGTTACAGGGATGAGACAACCCTATTGACACTTTCAGGGGTGCTTACAATGATCAGCTTTTATTTATTTATGTAAAACCTTTGTCCTAAAAGGAAAAACAATGTTTGTGGAACTACTTAAACAGTGTTAGCTGTAGTGTGTCTTTTAGTGTATTAAACCGAAAAGCAAACATTTATTATAATGCAGCATACCAATGCTTAGATGTTGTGACTGCATTCATTTTCTTCTAGGCTTTATTTCTTCTATTTCCATCTGGTGATCCAGCCAGAAAGTCTGTTGTTTTTCAGAAATGCAATCTCTCCAGGAGAATGTATCAGTTTACATGGATGAGACAAACCAATTAATACTGCTACCTTTTATTCATTTATGTAAAACCTTTATCTCAAAAGGAAAAATCTGTTTGCTGTAACTGATTATAAAGTGTGAGCTGGAGTTTGGCTTCAATTTGTTAGTGTATTTAATTTGATGCTAAAGTCTCATTTTTTTTTCAAAAATAACAAAGATGCACAGAGCAGCCCCAATCCTCCTCTTCTCAGGTCCCTCTTCGGCGCTCCTGGCCCCTCCCCCCTGTTGAGTGCACCAACAGCAAGCAGCTTGCTATAGGGGCACCTGGCCTGAGCCGCAGCTCCCTGAGTCCATTCAGACATGGAGTGATGGCCCAGAACCATCACCTCTCTCTCTCCTCATTGGCTCACTAACTTTGATTGACAGCAGCAGGAGCCAATAGTGCTTCACTGCTATCTCAGGAGAGAGAGTCCCGGACAACTGAGTCTCTTGTGCAACATTTCTGGATCGAGGTGGGGCTCAGGTAAGTATTAGGGGGGCTGCTGCAAACAGTAGGCTTTTTACCTTAATGCATAGAATGCATTAAGATAAAAAAAAACCTTCTGCCTTTACAACCCCTTTAAATCTGCCTCACTAATAGGGATGGGTGAACGGTTCAGCCCAAGCATAAGTTCGGGCGAACTTTTGTTGCTCGGCAACATCCAAACAAACGGGTCATTCGACCGTTTGTTTGCCCCCCCCCCGAACCAACCACAATGCATTGCGGCGCTGAACAGTGCATTGCAAGCCCTGATTAGCTGAAGCAGCGAGAGCTTCAGCCAATCAGGGCACAGAGCACTGTCAGAGTCATGATTGGACACTGTCATCATGACTTTATCCAATCATGGCTCATTCCCGCCCCACAGTATAAAAGTATTTTTTCAATAGCAGCCATTTTCAGTGTGATTTCGGCGAGGAAAGAGATAGAACAGGGCTCTGTTCCGTTCCGTTTAGTGTCAGTCTAGGGATAGTGTGAGTGTAGTGAGGAGGACCATCATTCAGCTTTGCATAGTGTGCAGCTAGAGTAGGGACAGTTCAGATAGTTTCAGTGTAGCGTAGTGAGACCATGTCAGTAATCTTTACATTAGTGTATAGCTAGAGTAGGGACAGTTCAGATAGCGTCAGTGTAGTGATGGTTGAACACCGTCTATTTGATTGCGTTACTGCCAGTTTAACGCCATTTACTTCTGTGTGCATTACTGCCAGTTTAACGCCATATAGTTTAGTGTTTGTTACTGCCAGTTTAACGCCATAAAGTTCTGTGTGTGTTACTGCCAGTTAGGCACCATTTACTTCTGTGTGCGGTACTGCCAGTTTAAGGCCATATAGTTTTGTATGCGTTACTGCCAGTTTAACACTGTGACAGACCTAGCCGGGAGAGAGACTTTTGGAGTGGACTGAATGCTAGTCTCTTGCCGATCGATCGTGGGTCCTGGCATTTGGGGGAACGGTGCTCTTTGTGAGCTGTATGCCTGGGGACCCTTGAGGTGGTATTACTGTGGATTCAGGTCCTGGTCCCCCCAGGACACACAGACTCTAGGGACCCTGGATTTGCCATATTAGAAATAGTGGCTGATTCATAATGCTGGGACAAATACTGTTAGGAGATGCTGATGTCAATTCCAGCTGCCTGTCTGTCTGTTGCCTGCTACTATGTGTATTATAAATAAGTCTCTAGTATGGGATCTAAGAGTCATTAGATCCCCATTGTTGTTTATGTTAATTAACTCTGCTATTGTGATAATGTTGATTGGGTTTTCTGAGCTACAAGACGGCCAGTCTGGCCTAAAGGTCATGTCTGAGTCATCTAGGCTGTCTAAAGGGATTAGTTAATTAGCCCATGTTAATTAGGTTTCTGGTCACAGGTGTATGTTCAGAGTAATATGATCCGGAGGTACGCACCTCCTCTTTTATTGTATAAAAGAGCCTGTATTTTTCAATAAAAGAGATTCCTGGTTGAACTTACATACAGCCTGCCTGGTGTTTGTTCTGAGCTATCACAACTGGATTAGAATGGCACATAGCTGTAGTTCTAGTCCCGGAGCATCGGATGACCGAACCATCAGATGTTGTGATCTGCAGTCTGATTCTATAGCCGCAGAGGAGTGTCGGGAGAGTGGAACCGAGCGAGCAAGGGGCTCGTTACAAACACCATATAGTTTTGTGTGCGTTACTGACAGTTTAACACCATACAGTTTTGTGTGCGTTACTGACAGTTTAACACTATACAGTTCTGTGTGCGTTACTGCCAGTTTAACGCCATATAATTTTGTGCGTTACTGACAGTTTAAAGCCATTTACTTCTGTGTGCGGTACTGCCAGTTTAACGACATATAGTTTTGTGTGCGTTACTTCCAGTTTAACGCCATATAGATTTGTGTGCGTTACTGCCAGTTTAACACCATATAGTTTTTTGTGAGTTACTAACAGTTTAACACCATACAGTTCTGTGTGCGTTACTGCCAGTTTAACGCCATATAGTTTTGTGCGTTACTGACAGTTTAACACCATATAGTTCTTTGTGTCACTGTACATTTGGTGCAATATACTGTATTGCTTATATTATAGTGTATCCGTGGAGTGTGTCTGTGTAGTGTGAGTACTCAAATTAAAGTGCACCCAACACCTCTTTACATTGCAAGTGCATCTATGTACAGATTTCAACTTCTTCTATACATTTTCTTAAAAGCACCGCCCCCCTCCCTCCCAATAATGTCTGGGAGGACAACAAGGAGAGGCAGACGTTCCCATGGCACTGTAAGAGGGCCAGCAACAAATGTGTCCACAGGCAAAGGTGGACGTAGTGGTCAGTCCTCAGGCACGGCATCATTTCCTCTGTTTAGTGAGTTTGCCCATGCTATCCAGCCACAGCATGCAGAGGAGGTGGTGAACTGGCTTACTAAACCTTCCTCATCCTCCTCATCCTCTGTCACACAAGCAGAGACAAGTGTGCAGTCCCCTGCAGTTGCCAGAGTAGATAAACCTGCCTCCTTGTTCGCATCTATTCCTGCCATAGCCCCAACATCAGCCATTGAGGAGTCAGCTGAGTTATTTAACCACAGCGTAAGCCACTTGCACCTTGATGATGCCCAGTCATTACTGTATTCAGATGTTGGTTCTGAGGTTGAGGGTGACAGGAATAAGAGCCTAGAGAGAGGGAGGAACACTGGTAGAAAAATTGGCATTCATGTTCCCCAAGCTGCAGCGTATTGCCAAGTTTTCTCCAGTGGTAATGATGAAGATGGAGGAGATGGAGATGATGATGATGATGATGAGGTCACTGATGCGACTTGGGTGCCAGAGAGGAAACTGAAGGTGAGGTGGCACAACCCAAAGGAGGCCGAAATCAAGAAAGAGTAGAGAGCAGGCACCCTATTCCATCACATTCTGCAGCTGTTATCTCCTGGCCCACTCCCCAAAGCTCAGCTATCTGGGCCTTTTTCAGCACATCTGCAGCAGATCACACTTTTGCTATCTGCAAACTGTGTCTCAAGCACATCAAACGTGGCAAAAACACCAACCATTTGGGTACCACATGCTTAACAAGGCATTTAACGTCCAACCACTCAGCCAGTTGGCAAGAGCACCTAAAAGCCACACAAAAGGGACACAAATCTGTCCCTCCTCCTCCTCCTCCTCCTTACTCACTTCAGTCTGCCCCTGCTATACCGAGTCATTACCTCTCAGCAGCCTCCACTGACAGGGATGATGGTATAGCACAGGGTGTCCCAGGTCCTATCAGCACATCTGCCAGCAGCACACCACCAGCTGTGGACTGTAGCCGGCAAATTTCTCTGCCCCATCTGCTGTAGCCGAAAAAAAAATACAGTTCCTGCCACCCACATGCCAAGCATCCAAATGCAAGCTTGTCAAAGCTGTTGGCTCTCCAACTTCTACCTTTCAGCCTGGTGGATTCTGTCCCCTTCCGTAAATTTGCACAATGTGCTGTACTGCAATGGCAGGTTCCCAGTCGCTACTACTTTTCATGTAAGGCTGTTACATCTCTCTACCACCACATGGAAGGGAATGTTCTGGCATTGTTGAGAAAGGCAGTCAGCCGTAAATAGGGATGAGCCAAAGACCCCCGGTTAGGTTCGCACCAGAACATATCGAACAGGCAAAAAATTCGGAAGAACACACAAACACCGTTAAAGTCTATGAGACATGAACATGAAAAATCAAAAGTGCTCATTTTAAAGGCTTATATGCAAGTTATTGTCATAAAAAGTGTTTAGGGACCTGGGTCCTGCCCCAGGGGACATGTATCAATGCAAAAAACATTTTTTAAAAACAGGAGCAGTGATTTTTTCGGGAGCAGTGATTTTTTTTTAATGCTTAAAGTGAAACAATAAAAATGAAATATTCCTTTAAATATCATGCCTGGGGGGTGTCTATAGTATTTCTGTAAAGTGGGGCATTTTTCCCGTCTTTAGAACAGTTCCACAGCAAAATTACATATAAAGGAAAAATTGTCATTTAAAACTGATCGCGGCTGTAATGAATTGTCGGGTCTTGGCAATATAGATAAAACTCATTGAAAAAAGAGCATGGGTCATCCCCCCCAGTCCATTACCAAGCCCTTTGGGTCTGGTATAAATATTAAGGGGAACCCCAAACCAAATTTTAAAAAAAATGGCATAGGGCCCCCCAAAATCCATACCAGACCTGAAGGTATGGATTTTAAGGGGAACCCGGCACCAAAATTTAAAAAAAAATGGCGTAGGCCCCCCCCCCAAATCCATACCAGACCCTTATCTGAGCATGCAACCTGGCAGGCCACAGGAAAAGAGGGGGGGGACAAGAGAGTGCCCCCCACTCCTGAACCGTACCAGGCCACATGCCCTCAACATGGAGAGGGTGCTTTGGGGTATGACCCCAAAGCACCTTGTCTCCATGTTGATGGGGACAAGGGCCTCATCCCCACAACCCTCAGATCCCAGCCTCCCCCTATGTGAATTGGTAATGGGGTACATGGGGTACATTGTACCCCTACCATTTCACAAAAAAAGTGTCAAAAATGGTAAAAAATACAAGAGCCAGCTTGGGATAGTACTTTTAGTACTTTTAATTAAAGTTATTAAAAAATAAAAATGTCCAGCGATGTTCATTCATCTTCTATCACGCTGCCCGATGGACCGAAAAAGAAAAAAAAAAAAAAAAAGGCGCAACCGCTCCGCCTCCATGGGAGGCTCCCGCCGACTAACGTTTCTTCTCTGTGACAGTTCTTATAATATTATGTTTTTTAGGGGGACCCCCACACAATTTTTTTTTTTTTATTTTGGTTCCCCTTACCCTTTCGCATACTTTCTGACATAATACATGCATGGCTAGATTAAATCTGAAAATTCTGGCTTTACATTTTTACATATCTTTATTGTCTAAATAAATAATGGTGTAGGTTTCTGGTTGACTGTGTTCATCTGAACTAGTTTTCCAAAAAGCACATTTAGGAATTGTCTTTGGCCCACAACAGAGGTCAGCTTTAGGATCTTCTCAATGCTAGGGCCCATACTGGCCTACATTTTGCAAAATCAGATTTTGTATTTAATGTATTTCTCTTGTATCTATTTGGAAATGTGTCTATCTGAGATGGAGAATGCCCACCCAAATGCCCAGCTCTTTGCCAACACATGGCACCTCCACCTTTGGAAAGAAAAAGGTCTCTGATGTCCATTCCAGATTATTTTACTCTTTTAAACACAGAAGCAATTACACAACATAGAGGAGAGGGATGGGGAAATAGCTGTGCTGCTTCCAAACTACCTCTGACATGCCAGGGTGTTTATGCAGGTCCAAGGTGCCAGTTCTTGCCTTGTGCCACAACGTATCTACTTTTCACAAATGAAGGTGAGTGGAGGATGTAAAGATGGCTTCCTCCCAACAGGATCCGTCAGCAGTACCACTCCTGTACAATGACATTGAGATATGAGTCACATTTCAGAATAGGCTTTCAATTAGTGCAGGCTAGTTAGAGTTTGGGAAATCACTTTATCATAGTTCAGGAGTGAAACAAACATATTGGTTGCAAACACATGCTGATTACCACAGTATCTTTACTTCATGTGGGGCATACAGGACAATTTAGGTCCATGTCTGTCATTGGGCACCTATAGACTATTGATGTTAGCAGACAATCACAAAGTTAAAAAAGATGTTCCTAATTTATGGAATTACAAACAGCTTTGCTTCCTTTGACAGAGAGCTGTGATTGTGCTCCAGGTATCACATGGGTACTGGTTAAGGCACACACCTGTGACTCAAGACAGTCCTTCTGAATGGGTTTCCCAGGGTCCAACTTTTAAGCAAAAATTATTTGGCTAAAGAACAAAAAAAAATTACAAACAACAAAAATATAGCAGAAGTAATTTCATAATATACAGGTTAGCTCTCTCTCTAACAGGGGCACACACACAAACATCCGACAGCTGTTCTACTCCCTCTCCACTCCATGTCAGAAAAGAAACAATGCTTGCCATTTATCTTGGGGATGTGCTGCCCAATGGCTTTATGTTGACGGCAGACTCCATATAATGCCAAGAACAGCTGTCAGACATTTCTTAGTGTCTGGGTCCATGTCATGTAGAGATTTCAATGTGTTTTTTATTTCACATTCACAACTAGGTATGATTACTTACATGTAAAGTATCTGCTGATCAGCTCAGCTCGAGTAGCCAATCCTGCCTCAGTACTCTCCCTTCTGGCCGACTGATGAACCTCAGGCTCCCTATCCTCAGAGGGCTCCCAGGATTCATTCCTTAACAAGCAGATGTTATGTAACACACAGCAGGCAAGAATGATCCTGGCAGCCTTCTGAGGAGAGTACAGGATTTCTACCCCAGGCTTGGCCAGGCACATGCATAGGCTCTTGAGAAGGTCAAATGTGGTCTCCACAACGCCTCTTGTTTTTTGATGTGCATTATTGTATGGGCGCTTTGCCTGGCTCTGGGGGGAGCCATCAGCCATGCCAGCTGCGGGTAACTGGAATCGCCTGCCAAAAGTAAAAAAAAATAGTAAATAGCATTTTTGCAATGTACCTTTCCCACTATATCACCCACAAAAAGTGAAATTCAAGGGTTAGGTTCTTTTTCCATAAAGTTCAAAGCTTATGCTATACATGTACCTAAGGGTGCTCTGTTAAAAAGGTTTGTCAAAGTCAGACAAGATTTATTATGCTAGGTTGACCTTCAACATGTAAGCTGATTGGTTTCTATGCAGAAGTGAGGCTTATTTTGCAATCTCCAGCTTTGGCAAATTAAGGGGTTAATTTACTAAAGCTGGGGAGTGCAAAATCAGGCTCACTTCTGCCTAGAAACCAATCTGATTCCAGGTTTTAGTGCCAACACTTAATTGAACTAGCTGAGGTGAGAAGCTGATTGGCTACCATGCACAGCTGCAGCAGATTCAGAGTGTACCAGTTTGCGCTAATCTACCCCTAAGCCATTCATATCAACATAGCAGAACTAAATGATGCACTATGCCCCTTGGGGTTGATTTACTAAAACTGGAGAGTGGTAAATCTGGTGCAGCTCTGCATATAAACCAATCCAGGTTTATTTTGACAAAGCTTAATTAAACAAGCTAGAAGCTGATTGGCTGCTATCCACAACTGCAACAGATTTTGCACTCTCTGGTTTTATTAAATCACCCCCCTTGTTCTTTGGTGTGCCTTGTTGTACAGGTGCTCTGCCTGGCTTTGGGGGTACCTGTAATTGAAACTAAACCTGGAACAGACAGATAGGGTTTTTTTTTCATAAAGCTAGGCCAGGGTTATTTCCAATGACATGTTGTTATGTGATCTGTTCTTCAAACAACATGCACAACAAACAAAAATTTAGGCAAAAAAAATATGTCTCAACATTATACGTTACCAAGGAGCCATCTTGAGGGCATTTGGCTACTCTCAAACTTCTCATATAGTGGGGTCTGTCAGAGAATGAATGCATCATAACATGACCCTGGAAAACACGTTCATGCACTCATGATACGCTGTCTGGCGTCACACACAACTTGCACATTGAGAGAGTGGTACTGCTTACGGTTCCTATGGTCCACTTCACATCTCCGGGGGGGGGCCTGATTGCAACATAAGTGCAATCAATGGTCCCCAGGATCTGTGGAAATTGGGCACGCTGGTAGAAAGCCACCTTCACATTGGTCCACTCATCTTCAGGTGGCCAGTGGATAAATTGGGGCACAAGGTTAAGCATGGCATTAATGACCTGCATAAACACCCTGGACACAGTGAGTTGGCTGATTCCCAATATAAGGGCAGAGGTGGTTTGGAAGCTGCCATGGCCCAAAATATAGAGGGTGGTCAGCAACTTGACCATCCCAGGCACTGCATGGCTTCGGGATGTAGGGCTCCAGTTTATCCTCTAGAAGGCCATACAGGTAGAGAATTGCTCCTCTGGTCAACTGGAATCTGGTACAGACTTCCGAGTCCCGTATGACTCCCAAATAAGCCGGCAGTGTAAAGAGCCGTGGTTGGCGAAGGCGGGGTGGAAGAGCCACAATATTTTCTCCTGTTTCCTCTTCCTGCAGTAACTCATCGGCTATAGCTTGGAAAACTAAACAAATTCCCAATCGAACAACATCATCATAATTTAATGGACCCAGAGAGTCCAACATAAGATCCACAATTTCCTGTTCTTGCTCCCGCACCATAATATCAGCAAACAGAAAAGATGAGCAAATGGCCATATGTCCATGCGCACATGTATGCGCGACATAGCCACACCCACGTGCCACGCCATGCGCCACGCCCTACTATTGTATAAATAGAGCAATGGCTGCTGGTCATTCTGTCTTTTGACACAGAACACAGAATTGAGTTCTGTACACCGCCACATCACCACCATCCTTATAAAGGAAAGACACATATTTAACTCTAACCTGCTACAAACAACTATTTTATTAAGATGTGCTGCCAAAGAACATTTTACCTAAAGTGTTTGTGGTGCTCCAAATTTTGAATTTTTTGGTACCCACTCCTCACTCCCATGCTGTGTTTGTCATTAGCATAAATCTGAATTGGTGATCATTCTCCCCCCAAGATAAAATGGTGTGTTTCAGCCTGGTAGGCAGTCACATTTTAGACTAATCTGCTTCTTTATACAAGCTTGGCCACTCAAACTTGGCTTCTGTTTGTTTGGCAGGCTGAGCTCCACCAGAGTTAGCAATATGCATATTTAGGCAATAATACAAAATTTAACTCTACCCTTGCTGTGAAATATCCAACCCTCTCGAACATGCCTGTTCTGTCTAAGACAAGATAAGTTAGGTTAGTTTGATTTATTTTATAACTTACCTTCTCTGTGTGAAATGTGCCTCATTGCAGACACACAAATAATATGCCAGTGTGAGCTGACCCATTGTAGTTTATTTTACTTAAATAAGCCTCTAACATTGAGCAGCATGCTTTCATTAAATTAATATCTGCAGGTGTTCAATTTTCACCTCCCTCAATTCTTTTTGTGTTTGCATCCCTTTGCCTCTAATCTTTCCTCTAATCTTTCCTCATAGCTGAGCTCCTCCACACCTCTTATCAGTTTGGTTGCCCTTCTCTGTACTTTCTCCAGTTCCCTGTTATCCTTTTTGAGAACTGGTGCCCAAAACTGAACTGCATATTCCAGATGAGGTCTTACTATTGTTTTGTACAGGGGCAAAATTATATCTCTCTCTCTGGAGTCCATACCTTTCTTAATACAAGAAAGAACTTTGCTCGCTTTGGAAACTGCAGCTTGGCATTGCATGCTATTATTGAGTTTATGATCTACCAAAACCCCCAGATCCTTCTCCACCATTGATTCCCCTAGTTGTACTCCCCCTAGTATGTATGATGCATGAATAATCTTAGCCACCAAGTGCATAACTTTACATTTATCAACATTAAACCTCATCTGCCAAATAGTCACCCAATTAGACAGTGCATTGAGGTTGGCTTGTAAATTGGAGACATCCTGTAAGGACGTTATTCCACTGCATAGTTTAGTGTCATCTGCAAAGACAGAAATGTTACTTTTAATCCCAGACCCGATATCATTTATAAACATATTAAAAAGTAAGGGTCCCAGCACTGAACCTTGGGGTACACCACTTATAACTTTAGACCATTCAGAGTAAGAATCATTAACTACTACTCTCTGAATTCCATCTTTTAGCTAGTTTTCTATCCATTTACAACTGATATTTCCAAGCTTGTAGACTTTACCTTACATATGAGCCGTGTGTGGGGAACTGTGTCAAACGCTTTTGCAAAATCCAATTATACCACGTCCATCGCCACCCTTCTGTCCAAGGTTTTATTTACCTCCTCATAAAAAGAAACCAGGTTTGTTTGACAACTTCTGTCTTTCATGAATCCATGCTGTCTGTTGCTTAAAATATTTTTTTTCAGCAAGAACTCGTTTTTGTGGTCTTTTATTAAACTCTCCAGTATCTTCCCGACTATAGAAGTTAAACTAACAGGTCTATAGTTAATTGGTAAAGACTTTGTTCCCTTTTTAAATATAGGCACCACATTGGCCCTACGCCAATCCAGTGGTACTATTCCCATCATTTATAAGTCCCTAAAAATTAGATACAATGGCGTTGTAATTACAGAGCTAATTTCTTTTAGGATCCGTGGATGGATGCCACCTGGTCCAGGTGCTTGATCCACCTTTATTCTTTCTAAATATTTCTGGACCATATCCCTTTTGAGCCATTGTGGATCATTTGGGGCTGTGTCACTACCACCCCCATTATGGACATGAGCTCCCCCATGCTCCTTTGTATACACAGAGCTCAAGAAAGTATTTAATACATTTGCCTTCTCATTGTCCCCAGTCACCCACTCTAGATTATTTTGTAAAGGGACTACATGCTCAGACCTGACCTTTTTACTATTAATATATCTGAAGAATTTTTTGGGGTTTGTCCTACTATCTTTTGCAATCTGTCGTTCGTTTTGAGTTTATGCGTCCTTGATTTCCTTTTTACATACTCTGTTATATTCTTTGTAACATTTAAACGACACTAGTGTTCCTTCATTTTTATATTTTTTAAAAGCTCTTTTCTTATTGTTTATAGCTTTTTTTAACTTTGGCCGTGAGATTTTATTTTTATCTTTTTAAACATATTGCCCATGGGAATATACTTTGCAGTGAGTTCACAAACAGTCACTTTGAAGAATTCCCATTTCTGTTCTGTGCCCATTGATGCCAATATTCCCTCCCAGTCCAAGTCCTGGAGAGCAGCCCTCATCCTTGGAAAACTTGCTCTCTTAAAGTTAAGTGTTTTTATCTTTCCCGTATGTGTTTTCTGCTTACAGCTAACATCAAATGAAATCATGTTATGGTCGCTGCTACCAAGATGTTCCTTTATATAAACATTAGTAATAAGCTCTGCATGGTTTGAGATTAGCAGGTCCAACAGAACATCATTCCTAGTTGGGGCCTCAATAAACTGGACCAAAAAATTGTCCTGTAATAGGTTTATAAATGTTTGCCCTTTAACTGTCCCAGCAGTGCCATTACTCCAGTCAATTTCTGGGTAGTTAAAATCCCCCATTATTATCACCGTCCCAGCCCTTGCAGCCCTTTCCATCTGTGCAAGGAGCAGAGTCTCCACCTCCTCATTAACATTGGGCGGTCTATAACAAACTCTAATGATTAACTTTGAACTACGTACATCTATATGCAGTTCCACCCATAATACTTCAGACTCATCACACTCTCCATCAACCAGGTCTTCTTTCACACTCGCTTTGAGATCACTTCTCACATAGAGACAGACTCCGCCACCTTTCCTTTTTACCCTGTCTCTCCGAAAAAGTGCATAGCCAGGAATATTAATAGCCCATTCATGCAAGAAATAAAGCCAAGTTTCAGCAATACCGATTACATCATAACTCTCCTCATGCACCAGAGCTTCCAACTCACCTATTTTGCTTGGCAGACTTCTGGCATTGGTGAACAAACACTTTAATGCATTATTAAATTTTGCTGTGGTGTTTTTCATATCTTGTTTAGTAGTACAAATGGCACTATAATTTCCAATGGTTGATTGCAACATGGGAACTTTCTTGTCACCTGTCATAACCCTCCCCCATCTATCCCCATTCCGCCCTCCATTAATGTCTGACCCTTAACTGACCTATCTGCCGATGGAATTCTAGTTCACCCTCCCCCTTAATCCTAGTTTAAATACTCCTCCAGCCTTCCCATAAACTTCTCCCCCAGCACAGCAGACCCCCTTCCATTCAGGTGCAAACCATCTTTAGCATATAGGTTGCACCCTAATGAAAAGTCAGCCCAGTGCTCTAGAAACCCAAATCCCTCCTCCCTACACCAGGTCTTTAGCCATGCATTCAGCTCTCTAATCTCCCCCTGCCTTTCCTGAGTTGCGCATGGCATAGGCAATATTTCAGAGAATATCACCCTGGAGGTCCTTCCCTTCCACTTGCAGCCTAGTTCATTAAATTGATTCATAAGGAGCCTCCACCTTCCATGTATTCTGTTATGGGTTCCAACGTGAACCAAGACAGCTGGGTCATGCCCAGCCCCACCCAGTAATTTATCAACCCGGTCTACCACATGCCAAACCCTAGCACCAGGGAGACAGCAAAACATTCAGTCCTTCTGATTATAGAATCCCCTATTACCACCAACCGTCTAGGTCTACCTGCACTCCCCTCATCACCTCTACTAGATGGGCTGCTCTCCCAGCTGTTAGGGGTAGCAGTGACATCCAGGGCTGCCACCTCTGTATTTGCCACCTCCACAACTTCACCCAACTTGGCAAATTTGTTTTGATACACAAATACAGGACTGGCCTTCCTTTTCTGTGAGCCCCTTCCACTCCCTCTAACTACATTAACCCATCTTCCTATCTGATAATCCTGACTTGCCCCTCCACCTGTCACATCAACCCTACTGACCACCTGCTCAGCAAGCAGAGGACCCCTTTCAAGGTTGTCCTTTCTGCCCAGTGTTGCAACTTACTCCTCCAGATCTCTAATGCCAGCTTCCATAAGGGCAACCCGCTCACATCTGTCACAGCGGTATCCATCCTGGAGCTGTTGCACCAATTTTGCATACAGTACCTGACCGCGAGAATGTGTTTCCAGCGAGATCCCATCACGCTGGTTCTCGGCGTCAGGGTACTGTGCATCTCGCGCTGGCTCGCTCATTGGGATAGGAAAACTGTTTTTCCTTTCCCGATGAGCGACAGGCATTGCTGGCAGCTGTCTGGTATGAATCATGAGGGGGAACGCCGCGCCAAATTTTAAATAAAAAAATGGCATGGGTTCCCCTCCAGGGGCATACCAGGCCTTTAGGTCTGGTATGGATTTTAAGGGGAACCCCCTACACTGAAAAAATGGCATGGGGGTCCCCCCAAAATCCATACCAGACCCTTATCCAAGCACGCAGCCCGGCCGGTCAGGAAAGGGGGTGGGGACGAGTGAGTGCCCCCCCCTGGACCGTACCAGACCGCATGCCCTCAACATGGGGGGTGGGCGCTTTGGGGCAGGGGGAGCCCTGCGGCCCCCCCACCCCAAAGCACCTTGTCCCCATGTTAACAAGGGCCTCTTCCCGACAACCCTTGCCGTTGGTTGTCCGGGTCTGTGGGTGGAGGGCTTATCGGAATCCGGGAGCCCCATTTAATAAGTGGGTCCCCAGATCCCAGCCCCCCACCCTATGTGAATGAGGGTACATTGTACCCCTACCCATTCACCTGGGGGAAAAAGTGTCAATAAAAAAACACTACACAGGTTTATAAAGTAATTTATTAGGCAGCTCCGGGGGTCTTCTCCACTCTCTCCGGCCTCTTTTCCCGATGTCCGGTTCTTCTCCCGCTCTTGGCCTCTTCTCCCGGTTCTTCTCCCGCTCTCCGGTTCTTCTGCCGGGCTCCTCCGCTATCTTCTGCTCTTTTGCCGCTCTTTTGCTATCGGTCTTCTCCGTCATCTTGTTCCCTCTTCTCTTCTTCCAATGTTGACACAACGCTCTCTCCTGCTGTAATGCTGTGTGAGCGATGATTTGTACAAAAAGAAGGTAAAAAAAATATCTTGACCTCTGTGAAACTTTGAGGTAACTTTAGGTAAAAAGGCTGGATCTAGCTTAAAAACTATACAATCCAGAAAAACTTGGGAAAAAGGAGGCCTGGTTGATAAGGCCTCCATTTCACAAACTCTCCTGGCGGTCGTGACCGCCACCGAAAAAAAACTGCTTTAAGCGTCAATAGTTTTATTGGGCAAATTACTTGCGGTTCAAATGGGTCCCCTGTCAAGGTTTGTAGCTCCAATGACAGGTCCCATTTGGGAAAGGGTGATCTCTGTACTGGCCTTTGTCTACTTAAGGCTTTGAAAAATCTAACTATCCATGGATTGGAAGCTAGCTTGTTTTCCTGATAAACAGAGATTGCCAATACCTGACTCTTAAATCCTTATCTGCCCCGCATTGTAGATATTCTAGGACCACCTCTAAACTTTGTGCTGCACGGCATTTCTCTATACACCAGTTGTTGAATTGTATCAATACTTTTCTATATATGGTGCAAGTCTCCATCTTTCTACTATTCAGCAATGTATTGATCAGCTGGTTTGAGAATCCCTTAGCCTTCAACAACAACTCTTCAGAAGCCAGGCCCCCAGGTTCCATCTTTCTACCTGGGGACAACACACTGGTCCCTGAAAGAGGAGATCCCCTCTGGTTGGTAGTAACCATGGAGGTTCTATAGCCAGTTCTGTTAGTATGGAGAACCATGGCTTTCTGGGCCAGTGTGGTGCAATGAGAATCATTGATGTATTCTCTGTTCTGAGCTTCCTTAGTACCGCTGGTATGAGTACTGGCGGGGGGGAAGGCATAAATAGTAAAAAATAGTGTAGCGCTATGTGTATATACAAATCAAAAATATGATATATATGAACAGTGGATCAATTCGTCCTTTGCGGGACAAAAACAGTATTGAAACAACACTAAGTAATACATATAAACAGTAGAAGTGACTACAATAAATGGGTAGTGTAAATCCGTATTATAAACACAAGTATTAAGTGTAAAAAGAAACGTATATATGTAACAAATCAAATAATATAGTCCATTAAAAATTAATGTTTAAGTCAATAGTGACTAGTGGAATGGAAAACCACCACCAAAAGTCTATAATAATAAAAATGAAAAATAGAGAAAAAAAAAAAAAAAATATTCGCAAGGTTTCCTCCTAAACGAAGTTGTTCACTTCTGGTAGATGAATAGATAGATCACAGATGGGTGGAAGGTCTAGATAGGTGGCAGGACCATCACCAAGGCATCTAAGGAGGCTTACCAGAATCAGATGACTTGAGAAGACTTACGTCTCACAAGTCTAAGAAAGCTTAATGACCGCCAGGTCTGGCGAGATGAATCGTCAGATGATCCTCAGCTTCCAAAAAAGGGGGGGGAGGGGTCTCACCACAGCTTCAAACGTCCCCAAGACAGTCCAACAGGCCCAATGGATAATTCAAATATCATGCGAGAAAGAAAGCTCACATGGAATAATAACGTTTTTAAAAAACATCAATTTATTAAAAATGGAAAAAATGAACACTCACATGATAGGAGATCAAAAACGGCTCATATAAAATCATTTGCGGTAATAGTGAGGGGTCCACCCGACATGTTTCGGCTACCTAGCCTTCATCTGGGGTGTGGAGCCCCCCCCCACCTCACCGCTATTTAAACAAGAAATGACCCCCACTGGGAGTGTCACTATACCGGAAGTGACGTAATTGATGCCACTTCCTGGTTGCTGAAAAATGGTGATAATTTTACTATATAGATGTATGAAATGAAAGGGGCAATGAGCGGAATGATACCGCTATATCTAGCAGGTGAAAAATCAGAATCACACATTAGGAGATAGATTAATTGCTTGGTCGGCTACTTCGGAAGTAACTGAGTGCATACCAAGCCTCACTTTCAATATAGCCGGATCGCATTGGTTAAAGCGCCTTCCGGCTCCGCCCAATGGATCCAGCATCGTGAAACGAGTGTGCGCAATGACGTCATCTGCAGTGCTGATGCGGCGTCAGTGCGCTCCACTGAAGGAACCAAGCCTCTCTCCCACAACGGAAGCCAAAACACTTCCGGTATAGGGAGAAAGACGCTGATAGGCAAGAGAGGGCCGGGAAGAGTTATAGTGATTTGACACCACGTAATAAGTGTCAACAAAGGTGGATTGGGACAATCAATGTTTAGATCATACCAAAACAACTTAGAATAGATGGCAATACTAGTTACAATGATAAAGAAAGCATCAGTCATGACCAAATAATATTTGAAAATATTGAGTAGAAGCTAGAATGACACTGCCAGTGAGGGACATAACATAGCATGGTAAATAGCAAAATACACATAACAAGATCTCAACATGAGAAGACATCCTTATTATGGTATTCACTGCACAGATTATGTATATTTTAGAATAATAATAATGCATAATTGAATGATAATATACAAAGTTGATCTAAAAATATCAATATATGGATTCAAACTTAGTATGAATACTATGAATAATTAAAATAAAATCAAGTTAGAATTGTTTTATATATATATAAAGGAGAGACAACAAGCTAAATAGCTATGCTTGATTAATAAAAGAATTGATGTCCCACTCCACTTTAATCCCTTGCGGAAAGTGGGACCCCAATTCGTAAATCCAATAAGTCTCCAGGCGGGAGACGCCCCTAAGGGTCGAGCCACCCCGCCAAGGAGCAACGTATTTGTCGATAATAAGAAACTGCGTGCCCTCAGGGTTTCGGTCATGAAATTCCCTATAGTGTCGAGGCACGGTATGTTTGGTGCTACCTGCTTTGATAAGATTAATGTGTTCAGATACCCGTACTGTGAAAGATCTAATGGTCCGCCCCACATACTGCTTACCACATGGGCAAGTCAGAAGGTAGACTACCCCTGTAGTAGCGCAAGTGCAAAATTGTTTTATCTTGTAAGAACGGCCAGTCACGGTAGAGGAGAAACTATGACTTGCCTTCCTGCCACTGATGTTAAACTGGCAGACCAACATTTTTTACAGGGGTAGAAACCAATCCAATTATGAAAGGAGGAAGGTTTATTCGGGGGGTTAATGACATTAGGTGCCAACTTATTTCGGAGAGATGGAACACCTTTGAAAACCACCTTAGGGGTCTTGGGCAACAAAGGGCCCAAAACCTTGTCAGTTTTGAGGACATCCCAATGGTGTTCAAAAATTCTTTTGACGTATTTATGTTGAATGGAAAAGGACGTCAGAAAAGACCATTTAAAGTCCTCATTTATTTGTCGAGGTTTATCCTCTAATAATGATTGGCAATCAATCAAACAGGCATTATTAATCTCCTTATCTAAATCGGAGGGGTTGTATCCCTTCTCCAGAAACCTATCTTTAAGGGATGCAGCTTGGATCTTGAAGGTGTTAAGGTCAGTACAGTTCCTACGTAGTCGCAGGAACTGACTTTTAGGAATTGACCTGATCCAAGGCGCATGATGGCAGCTATCGGTGGGTATATACCCGTTCCGATCGGTAGATTTAAAATAGGTGCTGAATACAAATTGGCTTTCCTTTCTTTCGATAACCAAGTCCAAAAAATGGACTGAAGTGGTGCTCGATTCAAATGACAAAACAATGTTCCTATTGTTATTATTAAGGGTCGCCATAAAATCAACTAGATCATCTGGACTACCAGTCCATAGGAGGAGGATGTCGTCTATGTACCGAGCCCACAACAGAAGGTGTGGGTTACTCATGGCATAGACGACATCCTCCTCCCACTTGGCCATAAATAAATTGGCCAGACTGGGAGCGAACTTAGCTCCCATCGCGACCCCCTTGTGTTGACGGTAGAATCTACCATCGAACCAGAAATAATTGTGCTGCGTTGCAAACTCAATTAGTTCGATGATATAGTCCACCTGGGGTGAAGCGAATGAAGCATCCCTATGAAGAAAACATTTAACCGCATCAATACCCTGACGGTGCGGAATACAGGTGTAAAGGAATGCAACATCCGCAGTTGCCATAATGAGATCACCTGAATAGGAAACATTAGAAAGTGTTCTGATGACATCTCTGGTATCTTTTAGATAAGACGGCATCTTTGATATGGATGGCTGGAGGAAAAAATCTATGTATTTCCCGATTTTAGAAGTGACCGAGTCGATGCCACTGATTATTGGCTGACCTGGGGGGTGTAGGGGGTCCTTGTGGACTTTAGGCAGGTAGCACATAACAGGTATGCGTGGGGCGAGGGGGACTAAAAATGATCTCTCCTTTTTATTTAGAATGCAAGAATTAAAACCTTTAGAAACTAATTTAAGTAAATCCTTCTTATATTTCTGTGTAGGATTACTAGATAATTCAATGTATGTCTCTTGATCTCCCAAAATACGATGCATTTCATTAATATAATCTGATTTGTTTAATAAAACTATGCCACCGCCTTTGTCGGCGGGGTGAATAACCAGATTTTTATTGTCGCATAAAGTCTTTAGGCCTGTTGAAGGTAGGGGGTTATGAAATCTACGTTTTAATGGAATGTTAGTTAAATCCCTCAACACTAACTCTTTAAACAAATTAATAGCTGGTGGGAGTTGTGTTGGGGGGCTGAAAAGGGAAGGGTTGGATAAACCCGAATGAACTGTGCCAGACGTTGCTGTCCTGGCTACATTCCTGGAGGGGTTAGAGATAATATATCTCTGAACATTAATTTTCCTGATAAACTTTTGGATGTCGATAAATGTATCGAACTTATTGAGTTTACACGGGGGGAGAGAACTTGAGACCTTAGTTTCCTTAGTACCGCTGGTATGAGTACTGGTGGGGGGAAGGCATAACACCTGGTGAACCTCCATTTCTGCGCTAGAGCATCTACCCCGAGTGCTCCATCTTTTTTTAAGGAGAAGAAGGCTCAGACTTTCGTGTTTTCTTTTGATGCGAATAGGTCCACTTGTGGAACTCCCCATCTTTGTGTAATTGTCTTGATTACTTCTTGATTTAATCTCCAGTCGCCTTCTCTCAATCTCCTTCTGCTGAGAGAGCTGTCTACCTGATTGAGTTCTCCTTTTAGGTGGACTGCTGATAGTGAAAGGACGCATTTTTCCACCCAATGTAGAATCCCTTTTGCCAGGGACCACAAGATTCCACTCCTTGTTCCCCCTTGCTTGTTTACGTAAGCAACTACGGAAACGTTGTTGGACCAGATCTGTAAATGGTGACCCTTCAGTTGTTCCTCAAAGTGTTTGAGTGCTAGAAAAACTGCCTTTAGTTCCTTCCAGTTCGAAGATCTTTTCATTTCCTCATCTTTCCACACTGTTATATGTGGACCTAGATGGGCCCCCCAACCTACGCCACTTGCATCTATAGTCATTACTTGAGTGACTGGTAAGGTCTACATCCGTCCTCTGGTTAAATTTTCCGGATTCCTCCACCACCATAAAGACTTTTTTACTTGCGTTGGTATATGTATCTGGGTCTCTAGTGAATCTTGTCTGTGATTCCATATTTTTAAAATAAATATTTGTAGTGGTCAAAAATGCAATCCCACCCATTGTACTGCCAGGATTGCTGAGGTTAATAGTCCCAAAGCGGCCATTGCCCCTCTTGTGCATGGTTGGCTCTTTTGTAGCATTTTCATTGCCTCTTGAATTTTTGTTTTTTTTCTCTTGGTAAAAACACCTTTTGTTGTCTTGAAACTAGGGTGTATCCCAAATACGTAATCTGTTGGGAGGGGAGCAGGTTGGACTTCTCCAGATTTAGTAACCACCCCAGTTTTTGTAAGAAATCCTGGGTGTAACTCAGGTCTTTGATGAATTTTTCTGGAGTGGTGGCAAAGATCAGCAAGTCGTCTAGGTAGGCAATGACTGCGATGCCCCTGAGTCGGAGCGTCGCCAAAGGTTCTGCCAGTACTTTTGTGAATATTCTAGGCGAAGATAAAAGCCCGAAAGGAAGAGCCTGAAACTGAAGGTGGTACGTCTCTGCCTTTGTTTTTACTGCCAGTCTTAGACATTTTTGACATTTTTGTCTTTTGGGATGTGTAAATATGCATACTTTAGATCCAGGGAAACCATGTAGCAATTTGGATGCAATAATACCTTTACTGAAAAGATTGAGTCCATCCTGAACCATCTGTAGGTCACTGACTGGTTTAAGGGTTTGAGATTTAGTATCGGTCTGAATTTCCCCGAGGGTTTCTGAACCACAAACATGTGGGAGTAAAAGCCCTTGCCGATTTCTTCTTGTGGTACATAGCTTAACACTTCTTGCTTCATTAGTTCCTTTATGGCTTCCAATAGACCTCTGGCTTTCTCTATGTTTTTTGGCAGTTCCGTGGCATAAAACCTGCTTGGGGGTAGGGTTGAAAATGCCAAACGACACCCTTGTCACACGATTCTTAGTATGAATCGGCTTGAGGATATCGCCTCCCCTTGTGGAAGGAAGGCCCCCAATCTCCCCCCCCACTGTGACCAACTTGTCACTGTTTGTTATGAGTTTGCTCAGGAGGACGAAAAATTGCTCCTCCTTTGCCTTTCCCTCTCTGGTTCCAGGTCTCTTTTGATTCTCAGCCCTGGGTGGTCCAAAGCGAGGCCTCGTATCTGTTCTTGGTCTTTTCGTTCCTTGTTGCGGTTGACTCCAGGTTGGTTTACGTTTCAACGGAAAGGCTTTCTTTTTATCCGCTATGCGGTCTAGCACCTTTTCCAATGCTGGCCCGAACAACAATTTCCCTGTTAGTGGGATTCCACAGAGCTTGGCCTTAGAAGCACCGCCCCCTGCCAAGTCTTCAATCACAAGGCTCATGTTGCGGCGTTTGACAAAGCCGAGGACCTTGCAGCCATCCGTACTGACTCTGCGGATGTGTCCGCAATGTAGGCAATGCCCTTGAGGAACGTAGAAAAGGATGATAATATTTGCTCATTCAGTGTTCCCTCCTCAATGTGGGCCTGTATTCGAGTGAGCCAGAACTCCACGTTTCTTTTTCCAAAATAGATTTTTATTGAAAGAAAAATAGTATAATATAACAGTATCACAGTATCATCATACAGTTGTACAAAAGGTGGGGAATAGACATAAATTCTTATGATTGAGACAAATGTAACAATGAATTGATTAATAACAGACAATCTCTTGTTGATGATTTACTATGTCAGCGCGGGGGGGGGGTTTAGATTAAATCCAGTAACATATTAAAGTAACTATCGAGAGGTTGAAGTTAAATATGGTGGCATAAGATATTTCTTCTTCTTTTTCCACTCTCTTTCTCCCTCCCCCCTCCTCCAAGTCGCTGTTGTACTTCTTAGAGGAGGATTCCCAGTCGTTGGGTGAGGGCATAGGAGTTTGTATGACGATTCAATCCATGTGTAAGGTAGAGGTGTTGGACGGGAGCTCTGTTAGGAGACCCAAACCGTACAAGGGGCTAAGAGGGGTTGTGGGTGGACAATGAGAAATAGATAAAAGAAGAAAAAAGAAATGGGGGGGAAGTAAAAGAAGAGAAAGGGGAGGGGGGGGGAAATGGGGGGGGGAGGGGAGAACTAAGGGGCTTGAGGGGGGGGGAGGGAGAGGGAACAACAAAAGGGGGAGGGGGGGGAGAATAAGGGGGCTAGAGGAGTGCCTGTCTCCTCGGTCTCCGCCACTTGTGGTGTAGATTCGGTTTGGTGTTGTTTTATGGTGAAGCAAGTCAGGTTTGTTCGATCTCAACTCTCGGAAAGTGATATTGGGCTAACTTTGACGTTTGGCCCCCCCTACTCGTCCCTGGTTTAGGGGTGGGGGGTCCACGTCAACTGGGGAGGAAGAAGAGGTATAGGAGTGGTGAGGCTGAGAGGCTTATACAATACAGATCGTGGGTGATGGGTGGTGAATTTAAATGGGTAGGTCCAGGTCGAGATTTATGTCATCAGTGTTAGGTATCTGTCGGTTGACCGAAAATGGGTCCAGCTTGCCCACGTCTTAGAGAATCTAGCTGGGGAGTCTCGTGAGATGGAAATAAGTTCTTCCATTTCCGCTATTTTATTAACTTGTGTGAGCCATTCTTGGATGGTCGGAGCATCAGGCGTACCCCAATGTCTAGGTATGCACATTTTCGCTGCATTTAGTAGGGGTAAGATCAATGTTTTACCGTAGTACGACGTGGACAAGTCTGAGTGATGAAACAGGCATTGTGTTGGCGTATGGTCTAAGTTATAGGTCGATATTGATTCCGTGAGTTCTCGGACTTGTATCCAGAATGATTGAATAGCTGGACATGACCACAGGATGTGTAACAGTGTGCCCGGTTCATCCCCACATCTCCAGCATTTGTTGGGAAATGAAGGGTTAATTTTATTCAAGATAGCTGGGGTTCTGTACCATCGTGTCAGGGTCTTATAGTTATTTTCCTGAATGGATACGTTCAGGGAGCCTTTATGGGCAATCGTGAATATGTGTTCCCATTGGTCTTCTTCTAGTTCTGTTTGTAATTCTCTTTCCCATGATTTGCAAGCTTTCCCTTCTTTGGGGGAAGTTTTAGTAAATAGTATAGCATATATGCTGGATATTAAATGTTGTTGGGGATTGGATTGAGAGCATAAATGCTCAAATGGAGTAAGTGTTCTTGATATAGAAGAGTCGCGGTTGGCTTCCTTTAAAAAATGCCGAATTTGAAAGTAAGTCCAGAATGGTAAAGGGTCCCTAGTGATGGCGGGTGTCAGTGTGAGGCGATCTAGAAAAGATCCGTCGCGGAAAAATTGATGTGCTTGTATGTTGGGGAGTAGCCATTGGTTTGCTAGAAATTGTGCGGACATGCCCGGAGGGAAGGCAGGGTTCTGTCTTATAGGAGTCAAAGGGCCCGGGGAGGATGATATGTGTAATTTACGGCATGCGTCCCTGAAACAATCCAGGGTCGGTCCAATGAGAGGGTGTTCTTTGAGAATGGGGGGGATATGTGTCGACGCCAGCCAGGGTGCGGATTTCAGCGGGAAGGGGGACAGTGATCCTTCCAGTCTGACCCAGTCTTTGAGTTGGGTGTGTAATGACCAGTCCACAATACGGGTAAGGAGGCAGGCCCAGTAATATTTTTTCAGATCTGGAAGCCCGATGCCCCCCTTCATCTTAGGCTTTGTCAGAAGATCATATGCGATTCTCGGAGGTTTTTGTTTCCATAAAAATTCTGTACAAAGCCTTCTATAGGATAAGAAAAATGACGGGGGGAGTTTGATGGGAATAGCTTGTAAAATATACAGAATGCGGGGAAGAATATTCATTTTAATAATCGCTGCACGCCCGAACCAGGAAAATTGGGGTTTGTTCCAATTTTTGAGATCAGCAGAGATCGTTTTGAGGATGGGAAGATAGTTTTGTGTAAAAAGGTCTGATAGGTTCGTTGTAAGGTAAATGCCAAGGTACTTAATAGCGTTTCGTCGCCATTGGTTGGGGAAGTTAGATTCGCACTGCGCAACTGTTTCTTTTGGGATGGTGACATTGAGGGCGTGTGATTTGGTGAAGTTTATTTTAAAATTAGCGATGCGCTGGAAGAGGTGGAAGTCTTTTAATAAATTTGGGATAGAAGTGTGGGGCTCGCTAAGGGAAAGTAGGATGTCGTCGGCAAAGGCTGCCAACTTATAAGTGTGGCCTGATATGGGTATGCCTTTAATATTCTCATTTCTCCTGAGGCAGTTCAGAAGAGGTTCAAGGGTTAACACAAAGAGGATAGGGGAGAGTGGGCATCCCTGCCTCGTTCCGTTGGCTATGGAGAAGGCGTTTGACAGATGTCCGTTAATCCTAACTCTGGCCATGGGTGTCGTGTATAGAGACATGATTGAGTTAAACATGCGATTTTGGAGGCCTAAGTGTCGTAACACTGCCCCCATGTAGTCCCATGCCAGTCTGTCAAACGCCTTTTCCGCATCCAATGATAGAAAGAAACCTTTATGTTTATTAGTTGTCATCCAATGATGGGGATTTATGGCTTTAATGGTGTTATCCCTTGCCTCTTGACCCGGAATAAAACCGACTTGGTCTCCATCGATCAGTGATGGTAACAGGGGAAGCAGGCGGTTGGCTAGGATTTTTGCGAAGAGTTTTATGTCAACATTTAGTAGGGATATCGGCCTATAGTTACTTACTAGGGTCGCGTCTTTTCCTTCCTTTGGTATAACTGTAATGTGGGCTTCCAGGAGTCTATGGAAGGGGAGCGTGGAGGAGGACAGGGAGTTGAAGGCTTTGAGAAAGGGGCCTGTGAGTGTCTCTATGAAGGTCTTAAAGTATACGGCTGTGAAGCCGTCTGGGCCAGGACTCTTTCCGGCTTTTAACTGTTTGATTGCATTTTTGAGTTCAGCTTCCGAAATGGGGAGTTCTAATTGGCGAGTATCTTCTCTGTCAATCGGTTTAGGGCAATGTTCTTTTAGAAAACTTTTAATGAGGGATCGTCTATCCTTGTTATTAGATGCACCGTCGGTAGTTGAGCCAAGATTGTACAGTGTAGAGTAGTATGCTTCGAATTGGGAGGCTATGTCTGGGGCTGTGACTTTCGATCTACCTTGGGAGTCGTTGATCGTATGGATATTGGAACGTGCTTTGTTTTTCTGAATGGCTCGGGCCAGATACTTTCCGCTTTTATTTCCGAATTCATAGAACAATTTCTGTTGTAGGATGAATTTACGTTTTGTTTTTTGTGACAGTTCTGTGAGAAGGTGTTCTCTTGTTTGTGTGAGTTCTCGATATGTTTGTTGGGCCTGAGTCTGTTTGTGAGCTAGCTCTAAGGTTTTAATCTTCTGGATTAGATTTGAGATACTGGCTTGGTGGGCTTTTTTCCGCGACGTTCTGAGGGCAATAAGTTTGCCCCTTAAGACGCATTTATGGGCCTCCCACTGTGTTAGTGGAGATGTGTCTTCGTTGTCATTATCGATAAAGAAGTTGTGTATGGTTTGTCTAATGTCTGTGATATCTCCTTCTGAGGTCAAGAGGGTAGAATATAGGCGCCAGATTTTTGAAACATTCTGATGCTCAGGGAAAGTCAGTGTCATTGTGATGGGGTGGTGGTCAGATAGGACCATTGGTTCAATTGTCGCATGAGAAAGGAATGGAAGGTCTGGTTGGGAGAGGAAAAGATAATCGATTCTGGAATATCTGTAATGAGGGGCGGAGAAGAATGTGTAGTCCCTGACATTGGGGTGAAGAGTGCGCCAGGTGTCATGTAAGAGCAAGTCGTTTAATTGCAGTTTGATTTGGCGCAGAGTTCGGTATGGCAGCGATGTGGAGCCTGAAGAGGTGTCTAGAATTGGGTATAGGGCTCCATTAAAGTCTCCTCCGAGTATGGTTAGACCAGCGGAGAAGCCTGATAAAAGTTGGGAGATCTGTCTAAAGAAGCTAGATTGTGCAGAATTGGGGCTGTAAATATTAGCCAGAGTTACAGGCCAGCCCTGTATCTTGCCTTTTAAAAAGATATATCTGCCTTCCTTGTCAATAAGCGAGTCAGAGAGTTCCCACGTTAAGTTTTTGGAGATCAGGATTGAAACTCCCTTAGTCTTTGCTTGTGGGTTGGTAGAATGGTAGGAGTGAGGGAACCAGTGGTTTGTAAGCTTAGGAATCTTGTCTGCACGAAAGTGGGTTTCCTGGAGGAAAACTATGTTGGATTTTAGTTTGTGCATCATAGACAGAACTTGGCTGCGTTTTTCTGGGATATTGAGCCCTTTTGCGTTTAGGGATGTCTCTTTTAGTGTGTCGCGTTTGGTGGTGGGTGGTGTGTGCGACATGCTTTAAAGGGATGTGTTCTTTTGTCGGTTTGGTCAATATACCTCCTCGAGTGTGTCAGGGGTGGATCGTGGGAGTATAGTTGGATCGAGAGGAGTCACGGAGGCGAAGTGGAGGTGACGGAGACCGAGGAAGCAGTAGAGGGGGGTGCGGGAGATAGAAATGGGCTTAGAGAGTCTGAGGGGGAAAGGGGACTGTCAAGGGTAGAGGAAGGGGATGGGAAAGGGGGGAGAGGAAAGGAGAGGATGAGAAGGGACAAAGGGAGGGAAGAGGAAGGAGAAAAGATAGAAAAAAGATCAAGAAAGATATGTGAGATCTAGGTGTACCGGAGGTAAAGAAGGGTTCGGAGACCCCTCTTATGGGGTAATATGTTATCCGGTATAGGTCAACGGGGAAGATAGGTTCCCGTTGAGTGGGGAAGTGGAGGGAGCCGGTGGTGACGGGTTAGAGATAGAGTGTAATCCTCTGGTCCTCAGAGGGGTGTGGATGGTCAAGATAGAGAAGTGAGCCTATAAGTTATAGTATTAGTCTTGGGGGTTAAGGAATAAATGAAATGAGGGGGGTCTTAAATTTAAAGTAGTGTCATTGCCAAAGATAGAATATCACGTGAGGTCTTTTGGGGCAGGAGAGTGAGTCCGCCTGACTAAGGGAAGTCGGCCTTAGCTATTGTGGGGATGTGGAGCGAACGTCTAGTTGTGAGTCATTTAGATAATTAGAGAGACAAGTAAGGAATCATCTGCACCATCAACCTTATAACATTAACCAGACTATATATTTAGTAAATAATTCTAGCGTTATTTATGCTCGCCTTACTCTCAGAGTAGGCCTCCAGCCTGTGCGACCGAACCCCATACTGTATAAGAACCGATAGTCTGAAATTTCACCAAAGAGGTGGGCCGGCCCGGTTTACTCGGGTGTCTAAACATCTGGATGTCATAATATAGAGATCAATGACCAGGCGGAGTATGGGGTCTTTCACACATGCCGGAGGTCCCCCCGGGTTCTTTTGCTTGGTTGCCAAAAACAAACTTGGTATGTTGTGTTGAACTATTGATAACGAAACGAGAGTATTAAAAAATAAAAAAAATAAAATGACATATCATTACATGTTATGCACCCAGGTCTTAGGCCTGCCCTACGCGGGGTCAGCCATACATTCGGTGAGGAGTCTCTCAAGATTCACCATATACCTTAGGTCATTGTATGACGAGTATTCAGGTAATGACAGTAATAGTAATGATACTAATACCTCCTAGCTGGATTTTTAGGTTCCTATGGGTTGTAACTTAACTGAAGATAACATGATAACTCTTACAGTGTACCAACCGGATGAGCGGCTCCACACAGATTAATGCTTTTACTGGGGACATTGGGGAGTGCAGGCTATGTCTTATTCGTCATCTTAGTGGATGCCTAGGTTTAGATACCCATTAACCTTTTGGGTAATCTCTTGATCAGGTGGAGGGGGTACCCGAGCATATGAAAATCAGCTCTTAATGTTGGGGGGACATCGGTAGGGGTAGGGTATGTGGCGCTTGGGCGGAATAAAGGGTGTAGTTGAGGTACTGTGTGGAACCGCCCCTCCAGGGAGGAATCAACATTGTTAACAAACAACATCACTAACAAGCAAGTGAGAGCCCCAGTTTGTTTGTTTGTTTTTTTTTTTTTTTTAAAAACAAGGGAGCCATTTAAAATAAGGGGATTCTGACCTGGGAATGTGACCTATGTCTGTCACATTAGGGAATGATACTAGCCTAGGGAGGTTCAAGGAGGCCCACTTGAGGGATGAGTTATGGGGGTGTCAGAATGGTGAGGTGGAGATAAAATAAGGAAAGGAATTATTGTAATTTGGGGGGCTATATAGCTTTCACAAACAATAGTTAACTTCGTGCAGGTTCATGCTATACTTGCGTGTCCAATGTTCTATTGCTTGAAGACTGTGTTAAATTTGCTATGTGAACTGACTGGCATAAAGGAGGGAGGTAAAGGGGTGGGGGGATGCTTTCACAGGTAAGGCCAGTCTGTGGGGCTGAACAAAAAGCGTCCATCTTGGGCTAGGTGTGGGAGAGGCGAGGAGTTATGGTGGTCCTTTGAGTGTAGCCTTCTTGCTTCTGGTTTGTAGGAGATCCATTTGTGGGAAATCGGATGGTCATACTGTGGATTGACGTCTGTCTTGCGTAGGCCTTCGTAGTGTAGGGGGTGAAATGATTTCAGGTGATTTCAGGTGAGCAATCGAAGATAGGAGTGGGTTACCCCGTTAGTCAGCACCACCGTGGCGGAGTCTTCTGTGGGCAGGAGAAGCTGTGGGGCTGTTGTCTGTAGGGTTCCTGGGTCCTGTGGAAGTGTTGGCCCTGGGAGAGTTGGATCTGCGTCTTCTTATGTGGAACTCGTCGCGTACAGGGATGGAGCTGGACCTTCTGAGTTGGGGAGGTCTGAGAGAGCGGTACCAGTCGGGCAGTTCAATGCAAGGTATGTTCAGAATCTCACAGAATGTGGTGAGATCTTCAGGCACTCTCAGGTTAGCCGTTCGCCCTTGTGTTGATGCTGAGAGGCAAAAAGGGAATTTCCAGCGGTATTGAATTCCGTTTGTGCGTAGTATGTCAAGGAGAGGGCGTAAGTCTCTTCTAGTTTGTAGAGTGATGGGCGATAGATCTTGAAAGATTTTTATTTCTGAGCCTTGGCATGAAAGATTGCGACGATCTCTGGCCCTGTCAAGGATTTCTTCTTTCAGCTTAAAGTTAACTAGGCAGCAAACCACATCTCTGGGAGGGTCAGTGTCTCTACCCCGGGGCCTGAGGGCCCTGTGTAAGCGTTCACATTCAATAGGGGTCTCAGGGGGTCTGCCTAGGAGATCGTTGAAAACAGCTACGGTTGCCTGGGTAAGTTGTGTATGATCGATCGATTCTGGCATGCCTCTTACCCGTAAGTTGTGTCGTCTGCCACGATTGTCCAGGTCTTCCATGTATCTATGTAGGTCTCTGAGCTGGACGGAGTGTGCCTGGGATGATTTCTGGAGCCTGTGGATGGCATTCCCACTTTGTGCTGTAGCTTCCTCTATGTTGTCCATGCGGACCGTCATGGAGTGGATGTCTCTCCTCAGATCTGAGATGACCGATGCGAATGTAGCTTTGATGTCTTCCGCTACTATTCTTAGGTCCCCCATGTTCAGGGGGTGCTCTGTCACCACATGCCGTGCGGGCGATTGTGTCCTGTGCCTGCCTGAGGGGCTGAGGCTGGAGGAGCGCACTGTGGCCGAGTAGGCCTGAGATGAAGCCGGGGCCTCGCGTGATTGCGTCCGGAAGATCTCCGGAATGCTGCGGCCTGCTTGAGAGTCGGGTCTCCGCGGGGATCGGGAACGGGATGGGGACGGGTTCCCCTTAGATTTCCCCATGTTTTCGCTTTTGGAAGGCTCTTTTAAGCTGCTGAGAAACCCCCTAAGGACCGGAGCGCAGGGATTAGGCGTCCATTAGAGTCCGGCACCAAGCCACGCCCCAGAACTCCACGTTTCTAGCCACCACAGTTACTGCCATAGCTGGCTTTAGACTCCCTACTGTAGAATCCCATGATTTTTTCAGAAGAGAATCCATTCTTTTGTCCATTGCATCGGACAGCACTCCCATGTCTTCGAAGACTAGGTCTGTATGCCTCGAGACCTGGGAAAATGCTGTGTCTAGTTTAGGAACCTTGTTCCAAACTGACGCAGGGTCATCCGCAAATGGAAATCTTCTTTTTGATGCTTTTGAAAGAAGGGTTTCCTCTCCGGATCCTGCCATTCCTTTTTTATTGTTTCTACTAAGACCTCATGAACCGGGAAATTTTTCCTTTCTTGTTCTCCTAGGCCCTGGTACATTTGATCATGTATTGTTAGGGTCTTCTTTTCGGGTTGCTTGCCTAGGGTAGTATAGATGGCCCCCAGGAGGCTCTCTACTTCGTCCAGCGAAAGTTTATACCTGGAGAGTTTTCTGGAATCACCTTCCAGAGCTTCTCACTCTGATTCTTGGGAACCGAACCCTGCACTATCTGGCTCCTCCTCTGCATCCTCCCTGTAGGCTTCTGGTGGGCCTGCACTTGTCGAGGGTACCTGCAATTTTGGCAATGCTACCTGTTGAGGTGGTAGTGTTGCAGTTTGAGGCTGCGGCATCTGTAAACCTGCGAACAATGTTTTGAAAGACTGAAAGGTATTGGCTAGTTCTTTAACTGAAGCTGCTAACTCACTGCCTTATTCAGTGGAATGTTCCTGAACTACCTTGTCTATGCACTCTTTACATTGTGTCTTTACCCAGGAGTCTCTAAGTGCGACTTTATATGAAGGGCACCTCTTCTTGGAACTATGAAGTGGTTTAGTTTTGTCTATTGTTTTGCACTAAAATACACAATTACAGGTATCAAAAAACACATTCAAGCTTAAAGTACCCTGTATACATTGCAGGTTTGTAGTTTTAAAATCAAACATGTGGATTTCCTTCCACAGGACCACATGTTTTATCCCTTGGGACTGAGGGTATACTCCCCCCCTCTCCGATGTTACACAGAAGGAACCATGAAAGAGTTAAAGCTGTGGAGCAGGGTGGGAGTGCTGCTAACATTGAGAGCACTGAGCTGCTGCTCTGTCAGTAAGGATTGGTGGGGAGGGCAGTAAGTAGGGTTGCCACCTTTTCCTCAAGCCAAACACGAACACATTAGCAGCGCATGCCAATATTTTTTTTTTGTAGTACATACAATTCATTACCTCTGTACAAAGAAATGAACAGCTAATTTTTTTATGCAGTATACACTGTACATATATTTTTGTGATTAAATAAAATTTCTAATCATATGGAGTTAATCACAAGAGTCCCCCTTTATATCAGAGTCATCAGAGTTCTCCGTTAGATCTGAATCTACAGAGTTCCCCCTTACTTCTGAATGCACAGGGTTCTGCCGGAGAGGGGTGCAGAGGGTATAATGGGGGCAGTATGTTCAAGAGAGGAATGTGGAGGGTATGATGGGGGCAGTATGTACAGGAGAGGAGTGCAGAGGGTATGATGGGGGCAGTATGTACAGGAGAGGAGTGCGGTGGGTATAATGGGGGCAGTATGTACAGGAGAGGAGTATGGTCGGTATGATGGGGGCAGTATGTACAGGAGAGGAGTGTGGAGGATATGATGGGGGCAGTATGTACAGGAAAGGAGTGTGGAGGGTATGGCGGTGGCAGAATGGGGAAGGATTTCTTGCAGTGTCTATGAGGTGACCAGGGAGTGATGTTGGGAAGATAAGGGAAGGAAAGTGACCATGGAATGATGTCCCTCAGCTGGGGGGTGTAGGAAGCAGCTCGGAGTGATGTCTGTATGAAGTGGTCTGGGGGTGATGTAAGTTAGGGGGGGGAGTTGGAAGCTGAGAAGTAGTCAGATAGCGATGTTTTTAATAAAAAAAAAAAAAACTGTTGTGCTTATCCACTAAAAACATACAACAATAAATCATACAACAGTACTACTTGATGGAAACAATCTGTTATAAGATGTAAGTACAGATCAATGTAATCCTGCTCCTAGCACTCTGTATGTACAGATGATGTGAATGTAATGTATGACCATTCATATAACCCTGTGTTATCCAAGCTCTGAGTCTGTACAATCAGAGGTGTAAACTCATCACATATACACAGGGTTACATGAATGGTTATAAATGACTTCACATTATCTAGTCTGAACAATTGGGGAATGTTCGCATAGACAGACTGTTCAGGCTTAAAAGTTATGTGTCAAATGTGATCGGGCTGCAGACTCCCCCCCCCCCACACACACACACGCTCCTCCAATTCTTCTGTCAACTTAACCCTTCACTGCATCTCCTAAAGAACACATCAACCTGAAAGTTTGCAACTTTCCACAATAGGAAACTTCTCCCAGAAAAAATTCAGCTCACCTCCTCCCTTCCTCTGGCCAGCCCGACAGGAGCTACAGTGAGCTCCGCCTCCCAGTTCTCTCAACACACGGCACTGGTGATTGGAGGGGGGGTGAGTCAGAGGTAATAGGGACCCTGCACAAGACTGGAGGGGGGGAGACAGAAAGGAGCTTTGAATGCCGAACACACACCACAGGCACAGTGTATTTTTTACAATGCTGCTGCTGTCTCACAGTGACAGGTGTGCTGATGGTCTCCCCTGCCTGAATGGTCTGTCCTTGTTCTGGGCTGAATCATGTGCCGGGTTACAGGCAGTACAAAACCCGGGCACATGATTCAAGACCTGTACTGTCAGGGCAATCCCGGACAGGTGGCAACCCTAGTAGTAAGGTAAGCGGAGCTCCTCCCTAGGTCTTCCTTACCTTTGAGCGACTGGAGCTGGCCTCCGTGGGAGCAGTCTGCCGTTCCTCTGCATCGGACATGATCCAAACGGGTCTCTTGTGCCACCAGTGGAGCCTAGTGCTGTCTCTACAGCAATGTGGCTCTTCTCCAGTCCTTGCCCTGCCCCTCTTCAGTGATCCATGGCTGGAACCGGAAGCCGCAGGTCAACCGGAAGTACCCGCCCCTTCCGACAGAGATGACGTCACCTGCCACCCGGCGAATACATGCATTGCGGCGCGGCGTGGCTTGCTTGTACAGCAAGTACGGTGATGCCTCTGGCCTTCCTGTGGCGTTCAGCAGGGATGTGGAGCGGGTACCTCCTTGCCGCACTTGGCGCTGAATCGGGGGCCCCCTCTGCTTACTCCTGCACCCGGAGAGTGGAAGGCGGAGTTTGTTTTGGCAGGTAGGCCTTTCAGGCCAAGGATCCTAGGAGCTCTGTACTCCTGTCAGGACATCCATCTGAGCTTCCTTGCTCCTGGACTGGTTCCTCTGTCGGTGTCTCCCCTCTGGAGGAAACACAATAACCAGCAGGGGAGGAGGAGTTTTAAAAGGGGCTGGCGCTGTGTTTCCTGCAGAGGGGAGGAGCCAAGGTCTCTCAGGTGGCTGTCCTGAAAAACGATTAAGGGAAAAAGTATTTTAAAAACTGATAGCAAACCTATTAATTAAAGGAGGAGAAAAAAAAATAAAAACACTTGCAAGCAAAAGCAGTCAAAAGCACAACTTATGCTCACAAATTGCAGAAGCAAGCCAGCATTAGCAGGGAGCCAGCTCCAGTGAGAGTTTTTATGGACACTTATATACACCTGTAAACAATTAACCACTCCCCTTAATTAGCAGAAGGGAAAAAATGCTGTTTAAAAGTGTCATAAAAAGAAGGGAAAAAAGTTTTTTTAAAACTGATAGCAAACCTATCAAATAAAGGAGGGGAAAAAAACACCAAAAACACTTACAAGCAGTCAAAAGCACAAAAGCACAGCTCCTGGTTATTAACTCTCCATTTTAGTTCAAAATTGCACTTATGTTCACAAATTGCAGAAGCAAGCTAGTATTAGCAGGGATTTACTAATCATTCATTAAGTTGATTTACTTAAACTGGAGAGTGTCAAATCTGGTACAGCTGCGCATGTTAGTCAATCATATTCTAACTTCATCTTGTTTGAGAAATATTGGAGGCAAAAAAAATAGAAGTTTTGTTTTGTATGCAGAGCTGTACCATATTTTGCAGTCAGCAGTTGTAGGAAATTAAAACCCTATGGCTGGGTTCACACCTCTGTGCGGAGTGGCTCGCAGCGGGGGGTCCGGTGTGTCTCTGTTCTCTGTTTCATGTCCAAATCTGAAAAATGTTGTCATGAATTCTGCCCAGCCCAAGTTCACACGATAGCAAACACACACTTTGCATGTTATTCACGCACACTACTGTGCCGAGCACATGTGATGTCTGTGCAATGTAAGTTCAGGCATACAAACTGTATGGCTCAACTTGCATTGGCTTTGCATAAAAAAGGTGCAGGGACTTTACTTTTCCTGCACTGGAATTAGATCGCATGGGTGTTCTCACCCATGCTATTATATTTCGGGCCAAATGCAGTTTGCACTGTGATCCGATCTGGGGGGTGTCATTAACTTTGTATTGACACCTGCAGTGGTTCTCAGAAGGCAGTGTAAACTGCCTGTGGGAGAGATGCGATGTGGGAGCCGGTCCTGCAATTGCACTGGTTCCCGCACCAATGCAAGACACTACGCAGCTGCCCCAGAGCTATTTAAAACAGCTCCATAGAGAGCAGGTCACACTCTTGTGTCATGCAAATGGGATGCGGGGAAACCTGCATCCAATTTACATAGGTGTGAACTTAGCCTTCAAACTGTGTAAGCTGCATTTTGTTTGTGTGTGAGTGTTTCCCCAAATTGGATGGTGTGTACATATTTCAGCCATCTTTCTAAGTTAACTTAAAATGTTAGGTTGAAGTCTCCTGTGCTAAGTAACCCAGCCTTGACAACATGAACATGTTCTAGTACTTTGGCAAATGGCACCCACTTCTACTACTGTTTGTGTGTTCAGCCAGGCAAACACTGTTTTTCAAATTGTAGATTTTTTTTTCTTTTTGCTTTCCAGCCCACATTGGATGCAGCAGGATCAGCACCCCTGCCACATGGCCAAAGCCAACTTATTGAAGTTGCTGAAAGGTTGGCTGCCTAGGCGGATAGATTATGGGAGCAAGGGAGGCCTTCTACACAAATGAATTATGTAGAAAGGACACTGCAGCTCTTACAGCAAGATGTGGGCCAACAAGCTCAGGACCGCCAGCAGTTTAAAGTAGAATTGCAGCTTATGAGCCAGAATCAGGCTTCACTACTTCAAAGACTACAGCCATCAACTGTAGTTCTCATGCGAAGTGGTGAAGACATTCGGGTCCTGCGTTTAGCAGTACAGCAACTGAATGCAACAATTGCCAGACGCTCTCACCGCAGGGGCAGTAGCAGTGAAGATCAAAGTGTGGTGTTGCAACAAGATGTGCATGTTGAAAGGCCAGGGTGTGGCTGATCAGGATTTACCCCTGGTGGACCCTCCCTCACAATTGGTTATTATCCCCACTACCTTACATGCCCCCACAGACCCAAACACCCAAACACAATCTGTCCCTAGTGATTCAAACCAGCAATCACAAACTTCTCGGCAACACACAGCATCTCCCCATTCCCAAATTGAAAATATGCCCCCAGCCTATGTCATCTCACATTCCCCTACCTCAACTCCCTATACCTCCTTGCCCTCTGCCACACACACCTCCTCTAGACACTCTCAACCTGACATCTCCCCTGTTGATTCAACTCTCACTACGCCTCTTCATCAAGGTCCTAATCTCCAAATCCTTTCTTCATTTCAAGCCCCAAATTACAATTCCTCCATGATTTGTAATGTGCCCTCTAGTTTACCCCTTTCAAATTTCCCTATCAACCTTGCCCCCCCAAAGTTTCACTAACCTATCTAGTCTGCCCACTTTCACCAATTTAAATACATTCTTGCTACAAACATCCTCTTATACCTTCACCACCCCTCAAGCACAACCCAACCCCTGTCCAGTATCCCACTCTACCAGCAGCTGATAATGGGCCAGCAGCAGCATCAGATGGGCCAGCTGCAGCAGCACATGGGCCAGCAGTTCCAGCACATGGGCCAGCTGCATCAGCAGATGGCTGCACAACAACCACAGCAGCAGATGGGCCAACAGTTGCAGCACATGGGCCAGCTGCATCAGCAGATGGCCGCACAAAAACCACAGCGGTAGATGGGCCAGCAGTTGCAGCACATGAGCCAGCTGCATCAGCAGATGGCCGCACAACTAACACAGCAGAAGATGGGCCAACAGATGCAGCACATGGGCCAGCTGCATCAGCAAATGGCCACCCAACAACCACAGCAGCAGCTGGCTGCCCAACAACCACAGCAGCTTGACCAGCAAATGCAGCCCCTGCTACCTCAGCAGTAGGGCTCCTTTTTGATAGTGGTGTAATATACAGTGGAGACGGAAAGTATTCAGACCCCCTTACATTTTTCACTCTTTGTTATATTGCAGCCATTTGCTAAAATCATTTTAGTTCAATTTTTTGTCCTCATTAATGTACACACATCACCCCATATTGACAGAGAAACACAGAATTGTTGACATTTTTGCAGATTTATTAAAAAAGAAAAACTGAAATATAACACGGTCCTAAGTATTCAGACCCTTTGCTGTGACACTCATATATTTAACTCAGGTGCTGTCCATTTCTTCTGATCATCCTTGAGATGGTTCTACACCTTCATTTGAGTCCTGCTGTGTTTGATTATACTGATTGGACTTGATTAGGAAAGCCACACACCTATTTATATAAGACCTTACAGCTCACAGTGCATGTCAGAGCAAATGAGAATCATGAGGTCAAAGGAACTGCCTGAAGAGCTTAGAGACAGAATTGTGGCAAGGCACAGATCTGGCCAAGGTTACAAAAAAATTTCTGCTGCACTTAAGGTTCTTAAGAGCACAGTGGCCTCCATAATCCTTAAATGGAAGACGTTTGGGATGACCAGAACCCTTCCTAGAGCTGGCCATCCGGCCAAACTGAACTATCGGGGGTGAAGAGTCTTGGTGAGAGAGCTATAGAAGAACCCAAAGATCACTGTGGCTGAGCTCCAGAGATGCAGTCGGGAGATGGGAGAAAGTTGTAGAAAGTCAACCATCACTGCAGCCCTCCACCAGTCGGGAACTTTATGGCAGAGTGGCTCGACGGAAGCCTCCCCTTAGTCCAAGACACATGAAAGCCCGCATGGAGTTTGCTAAAAAACACCTGAAGGACTCCAAGATGGTGAGAAATAAGATTCTTTGATCTGATGAGATCAAGATTTTTGGCCTTAATTCTAAGCGGTATGTGTGAAAACCAGGCACTGCTCATCACCTGTCCAATACAGTTCCAACAGTGAAGCATGGTGGTGGCAGCATTATGCTGTGGGGGTGTTTTTCAGCTGCAGGGACAGGTCAACTGGTTGCAATTGAGGGAAAGATGAATGCGGCCAAGTACAGGGATATCCTGGACGAAAATCTTTTCTAGAGTGCACAGGACCTCAGACTGGGCCGAAGGTTTACCTTCCAACAAGACAATGACCCTAAGCACACAGCTAAAATAACGAAGGAGTGGCTTCACAACAACTCCATAACTGTTCTTGAATGGCCCAGCCAGAGCCCTGACTTAAACCCAATTGAGCATCTATGGAGAGACCTAAAAATGGCTGTCCACCAACGTTTACCATCCAACCTGACAGAACTGGAGAGTAGGGATGAGCTTAGAGTTCGAGTCGAACTCATGTTTGACTCAAACATTGGCGATTCGCAAGTTCGCCGAACAGCGAACAATTTGGGGTGTTCGCGGCAAATTCGAATGCCGCGGAACACCCTTTAAAAGTCTATGGGAGAAATCAAAAGTGCTAATTTTAAAGGCTTATATGCAAGTTATTGTCATAAAAAGTGTTTGAGGACCTGGGTCCTGCCCCAAGGGACATGGATCAATGCCAAAAAAGTTTTAAAAATGGCCGTTTTTTCAGGAGCAGTGATTTTAATAATGCTTAAAGTCAATCAATAAAAGTGTAATATCCCTTTAAATTTCGTAGCTGGGGGGTGTCTATAGTATGCCTGTAAAGGGGCGCATGTTTCCCGTGTTTAGAACAGTCTGACAGCAAAATGACATTTCGAAGGAAAAAAGCCATTTAAAACTACTCGCGGCTATTGCATTGCCGGTCCGACAATACACATAGAAGTTCATTGATAAAAACGGCATGGGAATTCCCCACAGGGGAACCCTGAACCAAAATGTAAAAAAAAAAAATTACGTGGGGGTCCCCCTAAATTCCATACCAGGCTCTTCAGGTCTGGTATGGATATTAAGGGGAACCCCTGCCAAATTTTTTTTAAAAAATGACGTGGGGGTCCCCCTAAATTCCATACCAGACCCTTCAGGTCTGGTATGTATTTTAAGGGGAACCCCACGCCAAAAAAAAAAACAGCGTGGAGTCCCCCCAAAAATCCATACCAGACCCTTATCCGAGCACGCAACCTGGCAGGCCGCAGGAAAAGAGGAGGGATGAGAGAGCGGCCCCCCCTCCTTGTCCCCATGTTGATGAGGACAAGGGCCTCATCCTCACAACCCTGGCCGGTGGTTGTGGGGGTTTGCGGGCGGGGGGCTTATTGGAATCTGGAAGCCCCCTTTAACAAGGGGACCCCCAGATCCCGGCCCCCCTCCTGTGTGAAATGGTAAGGGGGTACTTACCCCTACCATTTCACTAAAAAACTGTCAAAAATGTTAAAAATTACAAGAGACAGTTTTTGACAATTCCTTTATTTAAATGCTTCTTCTTTCTTCTTTCTTCTATCTTCCTTCATCTTCTTCTTGTTCTTCTGGTTCTTCTGGCTCTTCTGGTTCTTCCTCTGGCGTTCTCGTCCAGCATCTCCTCCGCGGCGTCTTCTATCTTCTTCTCCTCGGGCCGCTCCGCACCCATGGCATGGGGGGAGGCTCCCGCTCTTCTCTCCATCTTCTTCTCTTCTTCATCTTCTTCTTTTCTTCTCTTCTTCTCTTCTTCATCTTCTTCTCCGGGCCGCTCCGCATCCATGCTGGCATGGTGGGAGGCTCCCGCTGTGTGACGGCGTCTCCTCGTCTGACGGTTCTTAAATAATGGGGGCGGGGCCACCCGGTGACCCCGCCCCCCTCTGACGCACGGGACATGACGGGACTTCCCTGTGGCATTCCCCGTGATGTCACAGGGAAGTCCCGTCAAGTCACCGTGCATCAGAGGGGGCAGGGTCACCGGGTGGCCCCGCCCCCTGTTATTTAAGAACCGTCAGAAGAGGAGACGCCGTCACACAGCGGGAGCCTCCCTCCATGCCAGCATGGGTGCGGAGCGGCCCGGAGAAGAAAATGAAGAAGAGAAGAGGAGAAGAAAAGAAAAAGATGAAGAAGAAGATAAAGAAGACAAGAAGATGAAGAGAAGAGCGGGAGCCTCCCCCCATGCCATGGGTGTGGAGCGGCCCGAGGAGAAGAAGATAGAAGACGCCGCGGAGGAGATGCTGGATGAGAACGCTGGAGGAAGAACCAGAAGAGCCAGAAGAACCAGAAGAAGAATAAGATGAAGGAAGATAGAAGGAAGAAGAAGCATTTAAATAAAGGAATTGTCAAAAACTGTCTCTTGTCATTTTTAACATTTTTGACAGTTTTTTTAGTGAAATGGTAGGTGTACTTTTGTACCCCCTTACCATTTCACACAGGGGGGGCCGGGATCTGGGGGTCCCCTTGTTAAAGGGGGCTTCCAGATTCCGATAAGCCCCCCGCCCGCAGACCCCCACAACCACCGGCCAGGGTTGAGGGGATGAGGGCCTTGTCCTCATCAACATGGGGACAAGGTGTTTTGGGGGGCTATCCCAAAGCACCCTCCCAATGTTGAGGGCATGTGGCCTGGTACGGTTTAGGAGGGGGGGCACTCTCTCGTCCCCCCTCTTTTCCTGCAGCCTGCCAGGTTGCGTGCTCGGATAAGGGTCTGGTATGGATTTTTGGGGGGACCCCACGCCGTTTTTTGTTTTTTTTTTGGCGCGGGGTTCCCCTTAAAATCTGTACCAGACCTGAAGGGTCTGGTATGGAATTTAGGGGGACCCCTACGTCATTTTTTTTTTAATTTTGGCCGGGATTCCCCTTAATATCCATATCAGACCTGAGGGGCCTGGTATGGAATTTAGGGGGACCCCCACGTCATTTTTTTTTTTTAATTTTGGTTCGGGGTTCCCCTGTGGGGAATTCCCATGCCATTTTTATCAATGAACTTCTATGTGTATTGTCGGACCGGCAATGCAATAGCCGCGAGTAGTTTTAAATGGCTTTTTTCCTTCGAAATGTCATTTTGATGTCAGACTGTTCTAAACACAGGAAACATGCGCCCCTTTACAGGCATACTATAGACACCCCCCCAGCTATGAAATTTAAAGGGATATTACACTTTTATTGTTTGACTTTGGCGTTATTAAAATCACTGCTCCTGAAAAAACAGCAGTTTTTAAAACTTTTTTTTGCATTGATCCATGTCCCCTGGGGCAGGACCCAGGTCCCCAAACACTTTTTATGACAATAACTTGCATATAAGCCTTTAAAATTAGCACTTTTGATTATTCATGTTCGTGTCCCATAGACTTTAACGGTGTTCGCGTGTTCGAACAAACTTTTTTCCTGTTTGCATGTTCTGGTGCGAACCGAACAGGGGGGTGTTCGGCTCATCCCTACTGGAGAGGATCTGCAAGGAGGAGTGGCAGAGGATCCCCAAATCCAGGTGTGAAAAACTTGTTGCATCTTTCCCAAAAAGACTCATGGCTGTATTAGATCAAAAGGGTGCTTCTACTAAATACTGAGCAAAGGGTCTGAATACTTAGGATCATGTGATATTTCAGTTTTTCTTTTTTAATAAATCTGCAAAAATGTGAACAATTCTGTGTTTTTCTGTCAATATGGTGTGCTGTGTGTACGTTTTTGAGGAAAAAAATGAACTTAAATGATTTTAACAAATGGCTGCAATATAACAAAGAGTGAAAAATTTAAGGGGGTCTGAAGACTTTTCGTTCCCACTGTATGTGTTCTGTAACTGCCGTGTTTCAGATTGTGTTCAAATGAAAAATTGGATAGGACATTTGACAAGGTAGTGCAGGGTTGGATACCTTTTTTTATTTTTTCTAGCAAAACATTTTTTCAAAAATATCTTAAAAAAATAATAAATAAAAAACTTAAAATTAACTAAAACTACTGAGCTCCGGTGGCTGATCGTCCAAGGGTGGCAAGCCCATCAGCTCCTCGAATATATTGCATCTGCCGGTGCAGCCAGCCCACCACCACCTTCACTTCCCGTTGAATGGGGTCTGTGGGGAAAAAAAAGTCTTCAATCCTGAGTCTCATTTGTGGCAAATTTTAAAAAACATTAATTGTGTCTCTGTGGGTATTTTTGAACAATCTAAGGATCCAGTGTTGTTGTGAGCTAATAACTTGACAACTGGCTTACACAAATGATTCACTTAATATGTTAATTTAATGGCCAAAGTAGTCTTTATGGAAGTTGGGTGAGTAAATTGCTGACATTCACATGTCAAGGTCGGTTACAAGGATACCTCTTTTGTGTTCACAATAGACGTGTTTGGACATTTCCTGGCCTCCAAATACATGCTCCCCAAAAAGGCATTTTCAAACTAGTAAATTAAAAATAGAATTGAGGGACTGCCATAAAAAACACGCTCTGTGAAAGCTGGACATCAAAGAAGTAAGTGTGTGTGAATGCTTCTTTAGAATCACATTGTCAAGGATTGTTTCTCCTCGCATATACCCCTGCAAATCTATGGTTTCACAAAGATTACAACCCTAAAAATCCATACATGATTTTGAAATGTTTGGCACCAGGCCTGTGAGCTCTACTTTGTGCTCAAAAACACACCTGAAAGCCCTTTCCCAAAAATTAGGGGAGGGGGGTTGGGGTTGGAAATAAAAGTCCGTAAAAAAAAATCACAAGTTGGGAGAATTATAATTAGTGAGGAAATTAGAAGAAACAAACACACACCTATCTACACAGGCAGAGAAAGATCAAACAGAGGGTGCTAGACATCTGCTGTGTGCTTGCTGAAAGGATGTCCATTTGCCAGGAAGGGTGAGATTTGGGCTTCACCTATTCATAGCAAGTCAGACTAAAAATAGGATTTTTATAACAGCTTACCTGTAAAATCCTTTTCTTTGAAGTACATCACGGGACACAGAGCCATAGTAATTACTATGTGGGTTATAGGCCACCTTCAGGTGATGGACACTGGCACACCCTGACAGGAAGTCCACTCCCTATATAACCCCTCCCACTACTGGGAGTACATCGGTTTTTGTAAAAAAGCAAAACACGTGTATACCAGAATGAAGGGAGGGACCTCTGTGTCCCGTGATGTACTTCAAAGAAAAGGATTTTACTGGTAAGCTGTTATAAAAATCCTATTTTCTTAATCGTACATCACAGGACACAGAGCCATAGTAATTACTATGTGGGATGTCCCAGAGCAATGCCAACTGAAGGGAGGGAGACATAACAAAAGTAGGGCATCATGAGATTAGAGGATTTATACTGCAGCTTGCAGCACACTGCGCCCAAAGGCAATATCCTCATGCTTTCTTACATCTACCTGATAGAATATGGACTGAAGACCAAGTTGCAGCCTTGCAGATTTGAGCCATGGAGGCTTGGTGATGCACTGCCCACGAAGCACTAACAGCCCTTGTGGAGAGCGCTTTGATTTGAAAAGATGGAATCCTCCTCTTTAAACCATAAGCTTGAACAATTACTTGTCGAATCCATTTAGAAATAGTAGATTTCGATGCTGCCTGTCCTCTTTTAGGACCTTCAGGCAATACAAACAAAACATCCATTTTTCAAATCTGAGCAGTCGCCTTCAAGTAGACTTTGACAGCTCTCACCACATCAAGAGAATGTAGTGACTTTTCTTCCATAGAACCGGGTTCTGGAAAAAATGAAGGTAGAACAATATCCTGGTTTAAATGAAAACTTGACACTACCTTCAGTAGAAAGTTAGGATGAGGACGCAATACTACCTTATCCTTATGAATAATTAAATATGGTTCTTTACAAGAAAGAGCAGCAAACTCTGATACCCTTCTTGCAGAAGATATGGCTACCAGAAAAACTAGTTTCCTTGTCAAAAGGACCAAGGGAATATGTTGTATCGGCTCAAAAGGCTATTTCTGTAATGCTGACAGAACTAAATTCAAGTCCCAAGGGGTCAGGGGTGACCTAACTGGAGGATTAAACCGCGTTACCCCCCGAATAAAGCTACGAACCAAAGAATGCAAAGCAAGTGGTCGCTGAAATAATACCGATAAGGCCGAGACCTGGCCTTTGATAGTACTCAAGGCCAGCTTCATTTCTAACCCCATTTGCAGAAAGTCAAGGGTCCTACCTATGACATACTTCCTGGGGTGCCACACCAGGAGACATATGCCTTCCAGGCTCTATAATATATGATTCTGGAGGCTGGCTTCCTTGCATTAACCAAGGCAGATACCACTGAACCTGACAGCCTTTGCTTCTCCAGAATGTGGGTATCAATAGCTAAACCGTTAAATTTAGTGTTTGTAAGGTAGGATGGAATACCGGACCTTGCGAGAAAAGATCTGGACGTGGTGGTAGGGTCCATGGGTCCCCTACCACCATCTTTATGATCTCTGCAAACCAAGATCTCTTGGGCCTCAAGAATCACTAACTTCGCTTCCTGTTTGATTCTGCGAAGAAGTCGTGGAAGCAGAAGAACAGGAGGGAATGCATAAGTCAGTGAAAACTGATTTCATGGGAATACCAAGGCATCTGTTCTGCAAGCTAGCGGATTTTTTGTTCTTGACCCAAAAAGGAAAGAAAGGCTACCTGCACTGAGCCACTGACTTCTGTTATTACCTTTCACTTTCACAAAGTACAACACACCTGCAGGATCGAATAAAAGCCTATGGCAAACTGCAGCTAACACACAGGAAAGCCACAGGCGCAACACATCCATGGTGGGGGTAAACTGCAGTGCATCAGTGGGAATGCAGAATTAGGATCAGTCCAACCCAATCGGATCCCCCATTTGCCTCTGTGGAATGGCAGATGTAAAGGGACTTGGGTCAATTTACATCCACCTACCCCTAATTTGATGCACTAAAAAAAAAATCAGAAGGGAATCAGTCACCTTCCATCTGGGCATAACGGATTGGAGGCCCATAGAGTAGAGTAGCCTGTGTCCATATCATCCGCCCTTTTCGCTCATTGTGGCCCGCACCAGGTTAACAAGTTGCTTAAGTGTCCCTCGCTCTTCCAAAGTTTGGCCACCTCTGTTCTAAACTCAGCTAACAAACTCTGCCTGTTCTATCTAGCCTCAGTGTTAAAATTTCTAAGCCAAGACTACTTTCACACTGTGGCCGCAGCCACATTGTTGAAAAAGTGCCGCTTGTTTTCACGATGCTTTCCCGCTGTCTAAGCATCTCTTTGGCACCGCTTTGCGCCCACTAACGAGGTGCTTTTAACACAGAAAATGTTGTTTCAAATGTCCATATGCTTTCAAAGAGCTTTTAAGGATCAAGATTCCAATGGGCAGGGGTGGGTTGTGAGCACAGTATACAGCGCTCCCAACCCGCCTCACAGATCCTGCTTGCATTACTTTTTTGCCCCTAACACAAGCGCACCGCCCAATGAATGGGAGGCGGTTTTCATGCACTTAGCAGAGGCCATTTACAGCGCTAAAGCACCTGAAAAATGCCCCAGTGTGAAATGGGTCTAAAGGCAGCTAGCTACTTCAACCCCCCCCCCAAAAAATAAAAACAAAGATAGAAAGGACTTACACGTTGCCACAGAAATGTACAGAGCTCTCTCTTCAGCCTCTCCCTCTTCCTCAGAACTTGAATCTAAACAAAACAAAATACCAAAAAGTAAGCATGACAGAGCACAAAAAAAAAAAAAATGCCACATTGGTCTGATGTTACCTACAGTATGTTACCTATATTTTTGAACTTATCAGACAAGATCATCCTCTTCTCTTCTCCACCACTGTCACACCTGGCTCCTTGTCCACACTTGTTTACACTTGTGAATTCCAGCGCTGTTTCACACCTTGCTTCTCTCCTGGAGACAGGTCAGACTGCCCTCTGCGACCTGCTTCGGGTGTCATTACAATGTTAATGACACCCCCAGAATGGTTCACAGATTGCAGTGCAAACTGTGTATTTGTACCTTAATGTTATCGCATGAGTGAGAACACCTATGGGAATCTCCTTACAGTGCGTTTTAAAAATAGTCCCGGCATCTTTTTCTCTGCAAAGCCAATGCATGTTTAGCCATACAACTGTACGGCTGAACTTGCATTGCTCAGACATTGCATGTGATTGTCACCTGCGGCGCTGGTGCAAATTAATGCAATGTCTGAGATTGTACTAGTCTGAACCTCGGCTAAAGCACTAAAAGCTTGAAAGACAAAATTCCTTAAGCCTGGCCACCAACTTGAACATCTAGCCTTAAATAACCTACACACATACTGTTGTCCAACAATGTGTAAAAAGGTACTTACAGAGAACTAAACGTAGTCTGCTTTGCTGGCCCTCAGCCTCATCATCTTCAGCCTCCTCCTCCTGGATTGGCGGGCTCATTTGTGGACTTGCAGCTACATAAATAAAGAGCAACACACAAACACATTTCAGACAACTAACAACTCATTTTAGCCAATAAAACAACAATACACAAAGGGGTTTAGTTACCAAAGCTGGACAGTGCAAAATCAGGCTCACTTCAGCAAATAAACCAATAAACTTTCGTGTGGGGAGGCAAACTCTGGCTGCAGCTCTGCCCCTCCATCTCTTCACCATAACCATCATCTATATAAACAAACCCAAAAAACAGAAAATTATATACTCACCTTTCCGTAATTTTCCTTTCCTGTCGCATCTTCATGGCAGCATACACTTTGGGTTGTGACTCCGCCCCCACAACCTGATAGGACCACATAGCTATAAGTTGCAGAGAGGGCCCCCGCCCCAGTATTCTCTGTAAATATACATCACCTCAGAAGAGTGGGTGATTGTATGCTGCCATGAAAATGCGACAGGAAAGGAAAATTACGGAAAGGTGAGTATACAATTTTCCGTTTTCCTGTCGCATCATGGCAGCATACACTTTGGGGAATAACTCGCAGAACTGGGTGGGAATGCAAACTAAGTTTATTAACAAAGAATAGAAGAGTTGGCCTGGATAACGGTTCTTCCAAAATCCACTGTGGATAAGCGAGCGGAATCTACCTTATAATGAGACATAAAGGTGTTCCTGGAAGACCAGGTGGCCGCTCTGCAAATGGTTTCCGCCGAGACTCTACAGTAGGCCGCCCAGGAGGTTGCCACTGCCCTGGTGGAATGTGCCTTTAAGCCCTCAGGTATCTGACGGTTACTTAACAAATATGGCCTTTACTAGCCATGACGCAATGGTGCGTGAGGATGCCGTCTGACCTCTCTTGAAGCCATGCGCAATGATTAGAAGGCTTTCCGTTTTCCTGATGAATTTGGTTGGTACACCAAGATGTTGCCCTTGACATCTAATGGACGTCTAATGGATGAGGGTCGCCCTGATCCGTGACAAGCGCTGGGAGATTAATCTCCTGGTTGAAATGAAAGGATAAGGATACCTTGGGGATGAAGAGATCTGAAGGCCTCAGGACTAATCTGTCTGGGTAAACGATCAGGTATGGTTGACTAGCCAGTAGAGCTTGCATCTCTGACACCCTTTTAGCCGATGTTATAGCTATTAAGAACAAAACCTTTAGTGTGTCCCAGAGGGAGATGTTCTCGAGCGGGAAGAAAGGTTCTTTAGATAGTGCTTCCAGAACGACTGAGAGGTAACAGACCGGGAAGGAAGGTTTTCTGGGAGGCTTTAGTTTCAGGCAGGCCCTTTAAAACTGGATAACAAGGGGATCTTGTGTTCACTTAACTCCTGTCAAGGCGGATAGGGCCGACACTTGAACCTTCAGGGTGCTTGACCTAAGGCCTTTTTCTAGGCCTGACTGTAGAAACTCCAGAATCTGTGATACTAAAGAGGAGGATGAGTCCCAGCCTTGCTGCTGAGTAAAGGTGACAAATTTCTCCCAGATCCTTCTGTAGGTGTTGTTGGTGGTAGGCCTTCTGGCCTGGAGTAAGGTATCCACCACCTTTTGGGAACAGCCTTGATCTAAATACCTAGCCTTTTTAGTCTCCAGTCTATCAAATGTAGCTTCTTCGGGTTCGGGTGAAGTAGATGGTCCTGGAAGAGCAGGTCCGTCGATAACGGAGCAGGGGGTCTGCCGTGTTCAGTTGCAGGAGGGTAGTGATTTGCTGGTGTTGATGCAAGATCTATATCTGGTGATCCCCTGGTCCGAGATATGAGAGCGAATGTCTGGGGACTCAGAGACCACTCTTTGGAGGTGAAGCTCCTGCTTAGTGAGTCAGCCAAGAGGTTTTGGGTGCAGTAGAAATCCCGAACGGGAAGCTCTGAAATTGGAAGTGGCGATGGTTTAAGGTGAAACGAAGGAATTTCTGGAATGCGGCGTGGATAGGGGTATGCAGATATGCATCCTGCAGGTCGATTGAAAGCATCCAATCTCCAAGGTTTATTGCTTGGAGGATCGACTGTAGGCTTTCCATTTTGAACGACTATACAGATTGATCGGTTGAGGTTTTTCAAGTCCAAGACTGGACGCAAATCCCCTGACTTCTTTTTGACTAAGAAAAGCGGGGAGTAAAAGCCTTTGCCTCTTTGTGTTAGCGGGACCTCCACTATCGCCTGTTTTTGGAGAAGATCCTGGATGTACTGAATTAAAGACAGCTTTTTTTTTCGGGATGGAGGTAGCTTGGTTGAGCAAAATTGATCCCTTGGGGGGCGTCCTTTGAACGACCATTTGTGCCCAAATCGGATGGTGGCCACCTTCCATGTGTCTTTTATTGTTTCCGCCCAAACCAGCCTGAACTTTGTGAGTCCCTGCACCCACTACCGCTGGCTGGGCGGGCATACCATAAAAAAGGACTTCTGGTCACCGGAGGCAGGGGTTTTGGGTTTCTGGAATTTGAGGAAGGATGTCTGAGGGTTCTTTCAACTCATTCTATATTCCTTTCCGGCCCTATAGGTTTTTGCATCCCTGTATCTGGGAGATTGCGTCTGAAGGGAGGCGGTCTCTGCTGTTTCGGTCTTTTGTCTGATGGGATAAGGCCTGACTTTTCGCCGGTCACTTTTGAAATTGCTGTATCTAGCTTCGTCCCGAAGAGGTTTTCCCCGTCGTACGGGATTCGGCACCAATTGGACTTAGAGGCGGGGTCTGCCGACCAGGGCTTTAGCCATAGCGCCCTTCTGGCCATTACAGAGGCCAGCATGGACCTTGATGCAGATCTAATAGTGTCCATGAAGCCTCCGCTGCAAAATCCCCTGCAAGGCTAAGTTCTTACAGGGCCTTGAATATCTGCTCTTGGTCTGTGCCCTCAGCAACGAGTTTTGCGGTACCTGAGGACCAACTGGAGATAGCTTTTTCCACCGCAGCCAGTGCCACGGCTGGTCTGCAAGCGCCTCCTGCAAATAGGTAAGCTCTTTTAAGGTCAGTATCAACCTTTCTATTGAGCACGTCCCTGAATGTCACCGCGTCTTCAATAGGGAGCGTCACATGTCTGGCTAGACGCATCAAGGATGCGTCTACTATTGGGGGGGAAACTAAAGGAGACACCTTGGGCTCCTTAAGCGGGTACAGTCTGGTAAGTCTGTTGGTTAGACTAGTCTCCTTTTCAGGATTCTGCCATTCCTCCTTAATCAGCTCATCTAATTCATCGATTAACGGGAAAGCCTCTGGAACGCTTTTGAGATTTGGGAAATATTTCCTCTGTTTCCACTGGGTCTCCTTAGGTTCCTCCCAGTTTATCGCTTCCTTGACTGATTTAACAAAAGGCTCGATTAGCGAAAAATCAAATCCGGCTGACGTTTCCAGCTCTTCATTGTCCGCTGGGAATTCTTGTTCCTTGATGTACTGGGATGAGTGGGTGAGGCACTTTGGGCTGTAAACTCTGCATCGAGAGTTCAGAATTGCGGAGTTGAGACTCCGGTAGGTCCTATGGTGTCCGGTTCTTTCCCCCTGGTGGCTTCGTCAATGCATCTGCGACAAGCCAGTTTATCTGGGAGGGCTGTGGCCCCGCATACCCAGCAAGCGTTCCCGACTAGATGGGAGGGGTGCACAGGTGACTGGCATCTACGTGCAGGGGATCTTCTGCGATAGGCATGGCTATGCCTTGAGTAGGATCGACTCCTTCTACAGCTTCCCCTGTGGCCTGAGCGACTTCTTCCACATGAGCGGCTTCGCCTATGGCCGGAGCGGCTTCTCCTGTGTGAGGTCTCTCTTTGTCTTGATTTGGATGATCTTGAGGACCTGATAGGGCTGACCAATTAGGCAGTGTTAGTGGAATCCTGCTCTCTTTTTCAATCTTCACTACTTACCAAAAGGATTACTCCCCCTTACCTATTAGGCTGATGGTGATCTGCTGGGGCAGCAGCCTCTATAGGGAAAAGGAGTGATACACTTAAGAGAGACAGGAAGGTAAGAACATGCAGAGTAAGGCAAGAAAATGGGCATGCAATAAGATAGCCACTTACCCAGAAGGGGGGTACACCGGGATTGCAGTCAGAGTGAAAATGTAGCCAAAAATGTACAGGGAACAGGCAGGAGCAGAGAAACAGTATCAGGGGGCTTTTTTTAAAACTGCCGCCCTGGCCACTGAGGTCACGTCCCACTCGTGCATGCGCAGTAGCTCTGCGCAATGCTCGGCGCCATCTTGGATCCTGGCAGAATGAAGGGACACCCTGAGGCCATGTACTGCGCATGCACGGAAGCGCCGAGATGCTCGGCACACTGCAGGGAGCCATAGGAGTACTACAAGGCGCAGGAAACCACAGTGAGAGCGATTTAAAAGATTTAAAAGATTTGGAGGCCATTGCAAAACAACTAAGCCTATTTAAGGCTTATACTGGAGCCGCTGACATACCCTTGAGATCACCAGAGTGGGGTTCCTTCCATCTAGCTCATTTAGAGGCTGTACAGGTAAGGACTTCCACCCAGGAGAGGCTAGAACCTGGCTGGGGCGAAGCGGTAAGGGGGTGCTTCTTAATCCGTTCAGTCCTGACAGGTGAGGAAAAATAAGAGAATACTGGGGTGGGGGGCCCTCTCTGCAACTTATAGCTATGTGGTCCTATCAGGTTGTGGGGGCGGAGTCACAACCCAAAGTGTATGCTGCCATGATGCTACAGGAAACACATTTTAAACCAGTTCCAAGTTTCTACTTTACTCTCCCATCAAAAATACAGATGTTTGACTTAACAGGTCTGGGAAATGTTTGAGCCTCCAAAAATACCTAAACTCCACTTTTTGGAACACCTGCTGGCTCTTCCGGCCCCTGTGGGCATTTCGACATGCTTGTTCACAAGGTCAAAAAAAAGTTGACCAGACCCTGGACTTGCAGCTAGGGAACAAACCATGCTTATTCCTCACTGGCTGTGTTCTAGGCCATGAGGAGCTCAAAAGCAAAGAGAGCCATTCCACCCAAACCTTGCTGGATCATGCTAACCTTCTGCCTCTGGTAATGTTTTTGTGTTTCTACAGGTTGACCTGGTTCCAACAAGTGCAGAATGCACTGTGCAGCGCTCAGTGCTTTGCAGGGTGTTTGTCGGGGTGAACACCCAGCAAACAACCTGCAAATTAATGTGTTTAGCGAACAGCCAAATCTTTACTTTCAAAACTTTTATTAGTTATACAGAATAAGGAAGAACATAAGCAAAAAAATAATACAAATCACATCAAGCTGGTGCATGACATTTCCCTGAGGGCGACTTGTATCCTGACAGTACAAAGTTTAATAGTTTATCAAACCACTATAACCAAAACTAGATCCTACTAAGCTGCTGCTATTCCTCGAAGAGAGTATAGGCCTCCTAGTTTAGTTATCTTAACTTAGAGTGGCCTACTGGGAACTCGCCGGCACCCCTAAAGGGATCTAACTGTGCGCGGGAGAATCTCCGTAAGCCACCTCGTCCTTATGTATACCGAGGGGTCTCAGGTTCATAGATAACTTTGTGCAAAAGCTGCAGCCTGGATATAAAACCTTCATGCAGCCAGAGTCCAGCCAGAGTCCATGAATAAACATGAAAAGAGTCTTCTCAAAGGAGGGAGAGCTGGAACACAGGATGTTGACTGAAGACTGGAGAATAGGACAATCACAGGGAATACTTCATAGACATCTAAAGTAGGTACTCTTACCAGATCTTGTGGGACGTATCTGCCTTATAGCAGTTCGTCTATCTGAGCTTATGGAGGAAGCCTCCCGTGGAATCTTCCCAGGTGTAATCCCTTGGGTCACGATCACCGGCAGGCAGGGCTCACTCCACTAGTCTCCGATTCTGGGGCCAGAACGGTCAAAGGGAACCAATGATGGATGAAATCATGGAGAAAGAAGAGGAAAAAGGCTCCACATGGCGTAGGTCAAAAATTAAAAGGAAATTTATTGAGTAAAAAACCTTTACATATAAAAGTGATCACAAATAGTTAAAAATGGTGGCAACGTGGGAGGCTAAAACGCCCTACGCGTTTCGACTAAAAAGCCTTCAACTTTTTTTGAAGGCTTTTTAGTCGAAACGCGTAGGGCGTTTTAGCCTCCCACGTTGCCACCATTTTTAACTATTTGTGATCACTTTTATATGTAAAGGTTTTTTACTCAATAAATTTCCTTTTAATTTTTGACCTACGCCATGTGGAGCCTTTTTCCTCTTCTTTCTCCATAATTTCATCCATCATTGGTGCCCTTTGACCGTTCTGGCCCCGGAATCAGAGACTATTGGAGTGAGCCGTTCATCTTTACCTGCGACAACCCTGCCTGCCGGTGATCGTGACCCAAGGGATTACACCTGGGAAGATTCCACGGGAGGCTTCCTCCATAAGCTCAGATAGACGGACTGCTATAAGGCAGATACGTCCCACAAGATCTGGTAAGAGTACCTACTTTAGATGTCTATGAAGTATTCCCTGTGATTGTCCTATTCTCCAGTCTTCAGTCAACATCCTGTGTTCCAGCTCTCCCTCCTTTGAGAAGACTCTTTTCATGTTTATTCATGGACTCTGGCTGCAGAGCATAGTACATTACATCACAGACTCTCTTATACAGTCCATTGTTTTATATTATATTGATTTGCAAATAGTCACAGGTTTTTTCAGTCACAGATATATTTGTGGTTTCACTCACTCTCCTCTGTGGAGTTGATCACTGTCCACTACGGATATTGTATACTTACCTTAGTTGTTTATTTTGTGGATTCACCCTCACTTATAGGTGCCTGGTAGTCACTGGTAGTAACCAAATATTTTTCTTTTCTTTTTTGTTTGATTTATTCACAATTTTAGTTGTGGTTTGGGTTTTTAGCGCTGCACTTGTTTCTTCATATTCGGTTTGACTTGGTTTGTTTGTGTGTCAGCTGCTACATATTATTTGACAAACAATAATTATTTTTTTGGGGATTAGCGCAGCATTCTCCCTTTATCACACCCCTAATTGTAGCCTTATGGGCTGCCCATAGAGTTTGTGGAAAGAGGTTTTCAACATCGTTTAGTCGGAAATATTCCCTAATACCGTCTCCTATCATCTTAATGTTTACTGGGTCACCCAGAAGAGACTCGTTCAGTCTCCAGTAGGAGCTCCCGTTCCGCGTCAGGACGTTTCTCAATGTAAGGAGAACCAGAGAGTGGTCCGACCAAGCTATATCTATGATAGTAGCCTTGGAAGCCAGGGGGATAAGGTTGGTCTGAATGAGAATGTGGTCAATCCTTGCGTAGGATTGATGGGGAGAGGAGTAATGTGTAAAGTCCCTGCGTTTGGGGTTCAGTTCCCTCCAAATGTCAACCAAGCCTTGTGAGTGTATCGTTTTGGCTATTCTGGTGCTAAGTTTTGTAGGGCGCGTTAACCTGTCTTTAAAGGGTTTGGTTTTGTCTAGACCCTGGTCAAACACCACATTGGAGTCTCCCCCCCATATGACCTTGCCCTCCAGCAGGGGGCTGATAGTTGTAAAGAGGTTCTGGAAGAAAGTTGCTTGTCCCTTGTTGGGTGCATAGTATGAAATTATGGAGTACAGTACTCCCTCCAGAGTGCCCTTTACAAGGATAAACCTGCCCTCTGGATCTTTAAAATCCGAGATGTGGGTGAATTTGCTGCTCTTAGAGAAAAGTATTGCTACCCCTTTGGTTTTGTTAGGGGCATTGGCGAGGAAAAAGGATGGATAATGGGGGTGTAGGAACTTGGGACTGTACCGAATCGGAAAATGCGTCTCCTGCAGGAGCACTATGTCAATTTTGAGGGATTTGTAGTGGTCAAAGGCTAATCTCCTTTTCCTAGGAGAATTTAGCCCTTGAGCGTTATGAGAAACCACCTTGAGATCTACTGCCTTCGCTATTGAATCAGGCATTGGAATAGAGGGAGAGATGATCACTGGCCCTGCAGCCACTTACCTTGTGGTGAGGTGTATTCGCCGTGAGGGTGGTGTAGGGAAGGGAGCATCCTAGTTCAGTTAGGGCGAGGACCTGGGGTGACTCCCGATGACCGGCTAGAAAAAGAAGAGAAGGTGAGAGATGGGAGGTAGAAACATAAAGAAACATAAGAACAAAAAGAGCAAGGATCTGCTAACCAGATCCGTGGAAGGCGGCGGTATATTAGACCGCCAAATTTCCACTATAAATCTTCGCTCACCCTGTGGGGGCGAGCGGAGTCTCACTCGAAGAAAACCCATTCGGTCTACTAGGAGTGAAAGGAGGCTCAAGGGAACCACCCCGGACCCTTGCAGCTAAAAGTAACTGAATCATAAACTGTGCACAACTGATTCTAAGGCAACAGAGTGAGTAATTACAAAAACATAACAAAACCTTAGAACCATGAAAATAGAAAAAAGGAAGAAAAGGATAACCAAAAAACGATCCATGGAGCTAAATAGCCTCTAGTAAACAAAGTCCAGGAACGTCGATCCAGTTAGGAAGGGAGGTGCTGGTTGCTGTATCGAACAGAATTTTCGGGAGTCTAGCTCCCCCTGCAGAATCATGAGTCATCGTCCTCTTGCTCCTGAAAAAAAAAGGAAACCTGAGGGCTGTATGCTGTAGGTGAGTCTCTTCTTTAGGCCTTGGAAAAATGCGGTGTAGAGGCCTGTGGATCAAAGTGGTGTTCTGGAACTAGTGACCTGACTGGGTCAGGAGGAAATAAAGTTGAGCACTGGCTCAGACAACGGAGGGAATTTTTTCCCAAAAAAAGGAGTCCGTAGTAGGACTGGGAGAGGAGAAAGTCTCGAAGATCCGTTATGGTGGTCTTCCATCTTTGCTCTTCCTAGAGGGACCCTTGTTCCAGAGGGGGGAGGCAGGGCTGGCTGGAGGTGGTCGTTTAGTCGATCCTGACGATGCTGAGGAGTAATCCATGGGGGCTTCCTGGGAGATTAGCTTAAGGGATAGGAACAATCTCTCACCTTCTGGGAGGTTGGAAAAAGCAAAAGTTTTGCCTTGTAGTGAGAACTTCACGGAGAAGGGGAAAGACCATCGGTATTTAATGTCTCGTTCCGTTAGGACCGATAGAAGGGGCTTTAGGGCACATCGTCTTTGTATGGTGGACTGAGCCAGATCAGCAAAGACCTGAATTTGGTGGCCCTGATGCATTAGTTTAGGCTTCAAACGCGATTGTCGCATTACCTCCTCTTTGACCGCGTAAAAATGCGGTTTCACTATTATGTCCCTGGGCGTACCGTCTTTTCTTGGGGGTCCCAGTGCCCTATGTGCCCTGTCAAGCTCTAACCTGTGAGGCGGAATGTTAGGGATAAGTTCTGCAATAAAGTCCTGCACCGTAAGGTGGATATCTGTAAAAGATTCCGGGAGGCCTCTAATTCTGAAATTATACCTCCTGGACCTGTTCTCGAGTTCATCAATTCTTGAGAGGGCTGTGTCCAGTTGTTCTTGAACGGTCTGAATGTGCGCAGCATTTTGGTTGGTTCTGGCAACAGTGTTATCTATTTTGTCTTCCATAGCCTCAATTCTGGAGCCCAGGCTAGATAGGTCCGTTTTAATGGCATTAGTGATCTGGATTGCTGTATTGGCCAGTCCCTTTTCTAATAAGGCTGAGAATTTAGTAAAAAGATCTTCTTGGAGTGCAGAGATGTCCTTTACAGTGTATCCAGGGGAAGTGTCTGCTGAAGATGGTAGTTGGGAGGGTATAGAGGGGGAAAAGGCTCCATCCTCTGTCTGCCCGCTGGTCGTTAGCTCTTTCTGGGCCATGGAGGGGGCTTGGTGCTGGGGAGGGCCCTGATGGCAAATCTGATCCGTGCTGGGGCCTCCCTGTGCCGCTTGGGCATAGGTCAGGGTCGGCTCCATCCTCTGTCTGCCCGCTGGTCGTTAGCTCTTTCTGGGCCATGGAGGGGGCTTGGTGCTGGGGAGGGCCCTGATGGCAAATCTGATTCGTGCTGGGGCCTCCCTGTGCCGCTTGGGCATAGGTCAGGGTTGGTGGGGTCAGTATAGGTCTGTGTTCCAGGCCTTTAGGCTGTGTGGCTGCATGATGCCGGCGGCCATCTTGGTACACCCCTCCGGCGCCGCCGCAGCGAACTGCGGGCCTAAATCGAGGCGGGCTTGGGGACCGGACATCCCGCTGTGATCCCCTGCTGTACCTGGTGTAGGGGGGGTGACCGGGACGGTTCTCCTCGGACTGGGGTAGGCGTTGTGCTGATCATTGGTCCGGGGTGGTGCGGAGCTCCAGGCTTACGCGGCCATGTTGGAGCTCTCGCACATGCGCACTCCCACGAACAGCCAAATCTTTGGCCCCAACTCATGCTCAGGCCAAAGTGTTCGCCCATCCAGATTGGGGACATCAATACTGAGAAGGCATGCCAAATCCCTCCCTAACAAACCCCCGAAACTAACAGTTTGGCAGGTAAACCAACTGGCTCTACATACAAACACAATCAAGTGAAAGAAACTTACAGTGATTTGGAGAATCTGCCTCCTACTGCTGCTCCTGCTCCTCCTCCTGCTCCTGCTCTCTGTCCTCTACAGAAAGAAGAGATGAGACATTTTTACAATACATCAAGATAGAGAGAGATATAGATCGAGACACACCAGGCTGATCAAATAGTGCTTACTGTGAATGAATTGTACGGGCTCCTGAGGGGTGCCCCAGCACGCAAAAATTTGAGGCAGGCAGTCCTCCTACCCTGGGAAATGGACAGAAGCACCACTGGCTGGCTGCGACCGGCTGTGGTTAGGACAAGAGAAAAAGGAAAAAGATCTACAACTGGCACACCCAGGGTAATCAACACATACCTTCCTCAAAATCACCACCCCAAATTCACCTGCAAAGTTACTACACCACACTTCCTCACAAAGACAAAGATCATTTGCAAACCCATTTAGAGTATATTGACTTACCAGCGATTTGAGTACTCACAGTGCGGAGAAAGTTCTCCCTCCGCCTTTTCACATCCGACCATCGATGTTAAAACCGCTGCCACAGCCGGTGGTGGACATAGTGGATAATGTTCCATTTTCTGTTGTTAGTCTGCCGCCTGCCATCATATTTTTTCTTCAGTAGTATCTGTGGGGGGAACAAGAAGGAAAGCAATTATAAATTTAACACAAGTCATGCAAATACAAAATGTCTAACAACACAAACACAAACCATGGACACAATCTCGCTCTTGTTCTCTATACATACATACACATATGTACCATATGTATGTCTATATATATATATATATATATATATATATATATATATATACAGTGGGGACGGAAAGTATTCAGACCCCCTTAAATTTTTTTACTCTTTGTTATATTGCAGCCGTTTGCTAAAATCATTTAAGTTAATTTTTTTCCTCATTAATGTACACACAGCACCCCATATTGACAGAAACCGCTTAGAATTAAGGCCAAAAAGTTCTTTCTTGGGGTCCTTCAGGTGTTTTTTTAGCAAACTCCATGCGGGCTTTCATGTATCTTGCACTGAGGAGAGGCTTCCGTCGGGCCACTCTGCCATAAAGCCCCGACTGGTGGAGGGCTGCAGTGATGGTTGACTTTCTACAACTTTCTCCCATCTCCCAACTGCATCTCTGGAGCTCAGTCACAGTGATCTTTGGGTTCTTCTTTACCTCTCTCACCAAGGCTCTTCTCCTCCGATAGCTCAGTTTGGCCAGACGGCCAGCTCTAGGAAGGATTCTGGTCATCCCAAACGTCTTCCATTTAAGGATTATGAAGGCCACTGTGCTCTTAGGAACCTTAAGTGCAGCAGAAATTTTTTTGTAACCTTGGCCAGATCTGTGCCTTGCCACAATTCTGTCTCTGATCTCTTCAGGCAGTTCCTTTGAGCTCATGATTCACATTTGCTCTGACATGCACTATGAGCTGTAAGGTCTTATATAGACAGGTGTGTGGCTTTCCTAATCATATTTAATCAGTATAATTAAACACAGCTGGACTCAAATGAAGGTGTAGAGCCATCTCAAGGATGATCAGAAGAAATGGACAGCACCTGAGTTAAATATATGAGTGTCACAGCAAAGGGTCTGAATACTTAGGACCATGTGATATTTCAGTTTTTCTTTTTTAATAAATCTGCAAAAATGTCAACAATTCTGTGTTTTTCTGTCAATATGGGGTGCTGTGTGTACATTAATGAGGAAAAAATTAACTTAAATGATTTTAGCAAATGGCTGCAATATAACAAAGAGTGAAAAATCTAAGGGGGACTGAATACTTTCCGTCCCGACTGTATATCTCATATATATACCGTATATACTCGTGTATAAGTCGAATTTTTCAGCCCCTTTTTTGGGGCTGAAAGTGCCCCCCTCGACTTATACACGATTCACCGCCATCTGTCTACATGATCAGCGTGTCATGCAGGCAGACGGCGGCCAGCATGTGCTGCATACCACTCGGCAGTGGCTCTCGGCTCTCACAGTTCAAAAGCCACGCCTCCTCGTCTGTGATAGGCAGTCAGTGTACAGCCTATCACGGACATTCTCTCATCCTCGTCCGTGGTATGAGAAAGAGAGAATGTCCGTGATAGGCTGACCACTGACTGCTGGTAAATGGAGTTTTCTGCCTATCATGGACGACGAGGAGGCACGGCTTTTATTATTATTATTATTCAGGATTTATATAGCGCCAACAGTTTACGCAGCGCTTTACAATATAAAAGGGAGACAATACAGTTATAATACAATACAATACAATACAATACAATAGGATTAAGAGGGCCCTGCTCAGAAGAGCTTACAATCTAATAGGGTGGGGCAGGTGGTACAAAAGGTTGTAACTGTGGGGAATGAGCTGGTTGAAGTGGTAGGAGATTAGTTGGAGACGTGATAGGCTTTCCTGAAGAGATGAGTTTTCAGGGATTGCCTGAAGGTAGCAAGAGTAGGGGATAGCCGGATAGATGGAGGTAGCGAGTTCCAGAGGATGGGAGAGGCTCTGGAGAAATCCTGGAGACGAGCATGGGAGGAGGAGATGAGAGAGCTTGAAAGCAGGAGGTCTTGAGCACACGCTGATCGGTGCAGAGCGGCACACGGAGGCATGCACAGGACACAGGTAGGATGCACACACACACATGCACACAGACACATACACATGACACATGCACACATACACAGGACACAGGTACATATACACATGACACATGCACATATACACATGACACAGGTACAGGACACATGCACATATACACAGGACACAGGTAGAGGACACATGACACATGCACATATACACAGGACACAGGTACATGACACATGCACATATACACAGGACACAGGTACAGGACACATGACACATATACACAGGACACAGGTACATGACACATGCACATATACACAGGACACAGGTACAGGACACATGACACATGCACATATACACAGGACACAGGTACATGGCACATGCACATATACACAGGACACAGGTACAGGACACATGACACATGCACATATACACAGGACACAGGTACATGACACATGCACATATACACAGGACACAGGTACGGGACACATGACACATGCACATGTACACAGGACACAAGTACAGTACATGACATATGCACATATACACAGGACACATGACACATGCACATATACAC